>NC_073233.2:5448500-5750500 GCF_029281585.2 Gorilla gorilla gorilla | reverse complement strand
CACTGGAGTCTGCCGTCCTCCCCTGGGCTGGGGATGGGGAAGCAGCACCTAAGGCTTCCTCACAGGTGACAAGCCTGCGGCCTGTGTGGAGGCCACCAGGTGAAGTTAACTACAGGAGTGGTTAACTGTACAGTCTCTAAAGCCAAGTTATTGTTGGGTGTGGAAAACAGAGAATAGGAGCACACAGCTGAGGCTCTGCAGTGATCACTAATTTTCAAAAAATAATTGGAAATTTTTCTCTAGTTGCTAATTGTTCAAGAAACTTAGATCATGATGAAAATAAATACAAAATCTGAACTACGGTATAATGGTTTCTAACAATCTTGAACTTGGACTTGGTTTTCAGAGTAAGGGAACAAGGGAAAGTGCAAATTAACCTGGGAGGTTATCTGGGCAGCAAAAGCCTCTCAGGAGCATATGTAGAGTCCAAGGGTGGAGGAATCTGAAGCGCTTTTGGTATGAAATTCTTTTATAAGCAATTTTCTTCGGTCCTCTCAGAAGAGACCTCTAACTGTATTCTTTTAGCGTGTCAGAAATGATGCATCTAGCTGCTTCCTCAGCGTCTTGTGATTGGCATCTGAAGTGGAGGGTGATCTTGTGTGACTGAGCCCCCAACCTGTGGAATCAGCTGCTGTCTCCAGGTAGATAGTGTCAGAACTGAATTGAATTGGAAGAAACTCAGTTGTATCTGCTGGGGAATCTGTAGGATTGCTTGGTGGGGAAACTCCCCACAAATCTTGGTGACGGGAGGTCACAGAAGTATTGCATGTTGATGGTTGAGTGAGGAGATGGGAAAAGTGCGCTTTGGCTGTCTTCTCCCTGTCTCTCCTTCGAGGGTTTGTCGGCTGTACACCGATCTCCCAGCAGCTTCTGCGTCTTTTCTCCCTCAGATGTTCTCTCCTGTACCCTCCTCCTTCAGTGAGATGTAAACAAGCTGCCTCATGTGTCTTGTCTTATTGGAAGCCCGGGGCTTGACACCAGATATTTATCATCTCAGGATGTGTGCACCCCACAGTTCTCTACCCCAAAACTCTTTTTCTCACTTTCTTAAACAACTTGATTTTCAGGCATTGCTGAAAATGCTTGACTTTCAAAAAAATATCAAGACTCATCTTAAGATCTGGATTTTGCAGTGCCTTTATTACTTCATGTGTCTTCTGCTTATTCTCATGTGAAATTGTATTCTAGGTACTAATTAATTATGCCAAGGCTTTCTTCCCTTTCTGGATAACTTGCAGTGTTTGGGATGCTAACTGCATGGTGTCCTTACTGTTTTGTCAAACATCAGCCCCTTTATTGCCTTGGTCCATCAAACAAGCCCATGGTCCTTTATTTATTTTCCAAGCCTGGTTTTCCTGCAGGGATAAGCACTGACCCTGATGGTCCCTCTAAGGTCACGTGTGTGGCTGTGAAGAAGTTCAGTGGAGCAAGTGCCAGACAGAGGCAACACAGCCCAGTCCAGATCCCTGCCGGCCTGTCCACAGCCTCTCTGTCTCAACTCCTTACTTAAGGAAAGGACAGAATGCCCCAAAGGTCAAGACAAAGCTGGGGCATGTGAGAGCTCTTGGGACCATGGGAGAGTGGACAGCGACCCCAGGAATCTGCTCAACACTGGGTGAGGAAGGTAGATTGTGTTTATCCAATTTGCTAGGTCTTATCTCCAGAATTCGTCACAACTGCATAGGAGACCAGGTGAGTGATTGCACCTAGACCCTCCCATACAGGTGGGATTGCACCTTAATTGATCTCGCTGTTGATACTGGTGGATAACTCCATTTGGTTGGCCAAGAAGGATGTCTAAATACACATGACAATGGTGAACGAGGTAGAGAGTCAAGAAAGGCTGGGTCCAAAGTAAAGAAGCAAAAGTTTCTCTGACACACAGAGTGGGTGGAATTTGGGAGCCCAGGCAGCAGAGCCCCACAGAAGTATCTTCACATGGAGCAGAGCCCCATTCAGCCTAGGATTGAGGGCTCATTCTCAGGATGGACTGGTAATACCTAGGCAGTGCTTTGGACTTAGGAGAGCCTCAGGGTACTAGGGCATTCACTAAAGCAGGACCCAGGACATAAATATAGTTCTAAGGATTAAAGCCCAGGGTGGGGCTTGGCTTCAGAAACCACACTATCAGATTCTGGGCACCAGGTCAGTGTTGGGCCGGTAATAAGGATCTTTACCATCAAGTCCCTGAGTGTGTGGCTGTAGCTGTTGAAGTACTACAGGACTTCTGGTAGAAGGACTGACACTTTCTGTAGATAGGGATCAAGGGGCTTTGCTGTGTTGAGGAGGCTGCACGTAGAGGCCAGAAACTAGGCTGAGCCTGGCAGGTTGGAAGGTCATTCATGGACCGAGCACATGGGCTTCAGTCCACGTGAGCCACTTGGCATTATTTCACAGCCAATGGGTGCTGTTTGTGAATGTTCCTTGAATGCATATTTTGGTCGAATGAGAGAATTCATTCATGTGAATTAATGAGAGAGGGAGTTGGAATAGTAAGAGGCGGGCACAAGCAGCCACTCATTAAACTCTGCGGAATTAATGAATGACTAATACAAAAAGGATCACCAGCTGGAAAAAAAAGTCACTCCACGCACTCCTCTAGTGAGAGGAAAGAATCATGAGGTTGTGGCACATGGCAGGGTTTGTTGGTGGGTCAATGACAAGCTTTCAGTTTGGAGGATGACTTGGGTACATTGGAGACAAAATAAATCCGCACAACTCTCACCTTTTTGTGACACCTTGTCACACTGCATACCTATTTTACCTTCAAGACAATCTCATGAACTGGGTATTTTTATCTATATTGTAGAGCCCAGAAGCTGAGCCTCAAAGGTCCCTCAGCTCTTGGACACCTAGAACTGTGCAGTTTGAAACAAGCCATGGTGAGAAGTGTTCCCTGAGTCAGGGAGAAGAGACTGGCTCCACAGAAACAAGCCCTTAGCCAGGCAGGGCTCAGGAAGTAAACGTCAGTGGCTCTGAAGGCAAGGCTGGTGCATTCTGATCCTGGACACAAGGTGACTTTTGTGCTGCAGGATGTGAGCAAGCTAATTTCCAGGCGTGGATCACTTCGGGAAGAAGGTCTACTGGCCCGTGTTTGAGGCAGGAAGAGAAATGCAAGGATTAAATTTATACCAATTTTGCCACAAAGTAACAGATTGTGAAATCTCACAGATCCAAGTGAGGTAGGCAATGTTCACTGATGCTCATGAAGAGTGACAATACATTTATAATCTCATCCGTGCAACTTTCAGAAGCAAATGTTTGCATATTTAACAACTACTGTAGACCTCAGACATAGCCAAGAACTGTCTACAGCAAGCTGAGACCAGTGGCACCATGGATCTGGGGACTAGGTCTCTGCAGCAGGCTGGGCACAGCCTCAGGACTCCAGGATGCAGAATCCAATGGCAGAGGCCAGATGAGGGCGACATACAGCACACTCTCTGCAGGAATCATCCCCGTTAGACCCTGGAAAACTGAGGGGATAACTGAAAGTGCTGAACTCAACGGACATAAGAAAAACTGCCCCAAATGGTTGTGTGACTAAGGCAAGTCACATGATCTGTTTTGAGTCTCACGTTCATCATCTTTACAATGGGAATAAATAATTTCTTGCCTGTCTCCCATGAGATTGTTCTGATGTTTGAGTAAAACAATGCCTGTAAAAGTGCATTTTGAAGGGAGCAGTGTGACGCACACGACAGAGCACAGTTCCGAAGCATCATTCATTTCCACCACCACAGCCACACGAGGGAGTGGGAGTGATGTTTCATATCCCTTCAGGGATAACATGAAAGATCCTGCTCCCCAGGTGTAGAGCTTTGGGGGACAAGGTCAGGGAAGGCAGGGCTGGCACAGGTGCTCTCAGAGTGATGTGTGGTCCTAGAGAGCCCAGTTAGAGCGGGGACACTGCAGGAGCCACATTTGGGCATGTGGACACCCTGGGTCTCAGGATTTTATACCTGAGACAGTCAGCCAATATGTGTTATTATAAATATGTTTATTAACACATACTTCAGAAACACCCTGTCCCTAAACTAGAGATGACCCATGGGAGGTGTCCTTTCTTCCTTTGGATCTTACAGTGACACACCAGAAAGAGTGATGGGAAACTCTCTAATCTGCAGAAGAGTCAGAATCTTCAAAGGTGAGGAACAAGTCGCAAGAAGTCATACCAGGGTCTGATCTAGAAGTCATATCTGTCATTTTATCTAAATGAGGGCGAGTGAGACAGGAAAGACCTTGTGCGTCCTTTGCTTCTAAAAGTAAAGGCAATGAAGATTCCAGCAGTACATTCTGAGCAAAATTTACATTTACAGACAGAACCCATACTTGTTTGTTATGCGAAAGTTCTGTAAAAGCTTGGATATGCACTAGAAATTATTTAGGTTGAGACAACTGGTAACAACTCTGGCTATTGCTAGGGGTCATTGCACTTAAATACCGAATGCCCTCCTGCCCAGGGCATCACATTCCTTCTGTGTGAAGCATACAGTGGACAGTTGGTGTATTAGTGAAGTAGAATTTATGCAGTTTTACCCCTTCCAAGGCGCTGTTATCCCTTGAAAGACTTCTCAGTCAACCCTGTACAGAAGGAAAGTTTGGAGAAATGTTGAAGAAAGAAGACTCACAGAAAGTTGAGGGGCAGGTCCTTAGAGAAGGCAGTCTGCATTATCCCTCTACTGCTGTGAACATCACCACAAAATTTAGCATCTTAAAACATCACACATTTATCTCAGTTTCTGTGGGTCAGGAATCTGGGCACAGCTGGGGTGAGTCCTCTGATTATGGCCCTGGAACAAGCCTGCAAACAAGATGTAAGCCAGGGCTGGCATCTCACCTTGCAATGGAAAACTTTCTGTGTCTACTTGACTGGATTAAGGGACATCCAGATAGCTAGTAAAGCATTTTTTCTGGGTAAGTCTGTGAGGGTGTTTCTGGAAGAGATTAGCAATTGCATCAATAGACACTGTATTCGCCAGGGTTCTCCAGAAAGACAGAACCAATAGGATATCAATATCTAGATACAGACAGAGATATGCGAAAAGAGATTTATTAGGGGAAATGGATCACATGATTATGAAGGCTGCAATGTCCCACCATAATCTGTGTGCAATCTGGAGACCTAGAGAAGCCCATAGCATGTCTCAGTCCAGGTCTTCAGGCCTCACAACCAGGGAAGCCCATATGTAACTCTCAGTTCCAGGCTCAATGTCTGGGAACCCGACAGGGTGGTGGGGACTTTGGGCATGGTTCTAGTGGGAGTCCTGGAATCCACAGGCCAGAGAGCTTGGAGTTCCGATGTTCAAGGGCAGGAGAATGGTGTCCTAGCCCCAGGAGAGAGAGTAGGATAATAACCTTTCCTCTGCCTTCTTCTTTAGGATTCTCTCCAGCTGATTGGACAGTGCCTGCCCACAGCCAGGGTATCTTCCCCACTCAGTCTACTGACTCACACACCGGTCCCCTCTGGAAACAGCCTTGCACACATCCAGGAATAATGCTTTCCCGGTGCTCTAGGTATTTCCTAATCCAGTCAAGGTGACACCCAAAATTAAGAATCACACTGAGTAAAAAGAATTGCCCTCGCTGATGTGGGCTGGCATCACCCACAAAACAGAACAGAAGGCTGGGAAGGGTGGATCTGCTCTCTGAGTTGAGACATGCATCTACTCCCACCCTCCGACACAGGAGCTCCTGGCTCTCAGGCTGCTGGATGCTGATTGAACTACACCATGGGCTTTCCTGGGGCTCCAGCTTGTGGGGGACCGGCCATGAGGCTGATTCCTTGGCCTCTGTAATCACAATTTCCATAATAAATTCCTTTCTTATCTCCACATATATATCCTAGTGATTCTCTTTCTCTGGAGAACCCTGGCTAATCCACACCTGAGATCTTGGCTGGGGCGGGGTTGTTCCTCCCTCACGTGGTGTTGGCAGGACTCAGTTCTCTGTGGGTTATTGTGCTGAGCCCCTTGGCTTCCTGCTGGCTGTGGCTGCAGGGTACCCTCAGGTCCTGGCCACACAGGCAGCTGCTCATGATGTGGCAGCTAGCATCATACAAGCTGGCAAGGGCGAGTGTCTGTTATCAACGAGGATATTATAATCTCATGTGATTCAATCACATCTGTCACAGAAGCAGCATCCCGTCAACCCTGAGAGATCCTAACGCCACAGCAAGTTACTCAAGAAAAGGAAATTGCACTGGGCTGTGAATACCAGCAAGCAGGGGTCACTGGGGTCATCTAGAGGCCACCTACTGCAGCCTGCCCGTCAACCCCTGGTGATGCCACCCTCTGGCATCCACGTTCTCATGTCACCTTCTCCCCTAAGTGTGGGCAGGACCTGTGGCCAATTCAACAGCCCACGAAATGCCAACCCTCCAAGGACCACATGAGCTTGGAAGTGGATCTCTTTCTCAGTCAAATTTTGAGGTGAAACCTCCAACCTGAAGGCTCATGAGACCTCCTGAGGAAAAGAACGCAGGTGAGCCCGGATTTCTGCCTCCCAGAAACTGCGAGATGATGATCGCAAGGAGTTTACAGCTGGGAAGTCTGTGGAAATGTGTCACACGGCGTTAGATACCCAAGGCACCATCTGCAATTACTCTTCCAATGGCAGAAGCTGCAGACAACAGCTTTGGGATGCTGGGAGGATTTCTGTGCATGTTAACTTCCAGGAGAGACTTAGTGTAGAGATAAACCCTGGAGTAAATGGAAAGAGAGCATTGCAGCAAGTCTATGCATGAAGCACTGGCCTATGTGATACGGCGATTTACAAGTCCACTGTGTATTATGTAATATTATAGAATACCCCTCTTTTCTGTGGCTCTTGTCAATTTTTTGTATCTCTGAATGATGAACTCTGCACTTGGCAAACAGTTCCTGGCATGCGAATGTAAATGTTGAAGGCACTGATCCAGCCTCTCCTTTCCTTTAAGTTTTCACTCTTTATCACCAGACATCAACTATCCGTTTGAGTTTGGCACTGGAGATGTTGACCTGAGCTGACCTCCTGGGCATAGTTTTTTCATTGGAGGGAGCTTTCACCCTAAAAATGGCATCCCTCTAGCAAGGAGTCATGTGTCTTGAATCCTCGTTTCGGCTCAAATCCTGCCTTGGGGTGCTCTTGGCTGAGGAAAAGTCCTCCTTTGCTGCCTTTGAAATGTTTGTAAAGCCCCGAGGCCCCCCAGCCTGGCCTGTTTCCCTTGGGGGGCTTCCCCATGGGCAGGACATGCTGTGTGCTTCTCATGCCTGGCGGGGTTGCTCATGCAGGCCCAGGTGAAGTGATGGGTGATGGAGTCTGGGAAGGAGGGTGCAGGTCCGTATGCTTCCTGCCCTGGTACTCCACAATTCTCCTTGGGACTCAAGTGGCCCCAAATATTGGCATGCACCAGGAAGGATCCCAGAACAACTTGGCTGGCCCCATGGTCTAACTCGTGGGCTTCACGGTAGTGAGGGCTGGACAGTCACACTCCCAAGGCAGTCCAGCAAGGCCCAGCAGAGGGGTGGGTGGTAGGATGGCAGGGCTTGCAGGTCACAGCATTCTGATAGGCCAGGGGCCAACCCGAGCAGGGCTGCTGTGTGGGCCCATATTCACAGGCATTGCTATGGCTTTAGCCACACATGCTCCATGTGTGAGCATCAGGAAGCCCCTCTCCTTTAGGGAAGATGGACAGTTACCCGAGAAGGGCCATGTGGGGTAAATCACAATGGTGGTTGTGAAGTTTTTTCAGAGACAAGATGCTGTGGCCACAACACATGTGGAATTCCACTGCAGGAACACCCAGTGCCACGTTAAAAGACACGTGAGTTTGGAGTGTATGTGGGTGTTGGCTTAGTGGTTTCTCTCCATCTTCTTTGTCTACTTTTCTCTTTCTCCTCCTGCTTGCCATGAGCCTGAGGGCAGGGCCTGAATCCAGCAGCACCAGAACCCAGGTGGCCTGGCTCTCAAATAATTGGAAAAGAAAGCTGGGTGGAAATATGGAGGACAATGGTAAAGGCCTGGATTACAATTGAGTGTTTACAGATCTGAAGTGGCCTGTGTCCAGGTGCTGAACTTAGTCCATCCTATGCAGCTCAGTGGTTCCAGACGTCAGCCACTCCCAATCCCTGTCCTGCTTGCCTGCAGACACCAGGCTCCCTGCAAGGCCCTTTCCCTCTGCCCTTGATCTAAGGGCATTCATGCCTCCCTGCTCTGTTCGGACACTATCCTGCACAGAACACAGCTAAGCACACGCTTACTATAAGAGTCAAGCTGCATTTCTCCCCAGCCCCAATTCTGGCCCTCACTCCTCTTTCTGGTTTCCTCTCTCCAACCTCTGAGCCTCTGCACTACTTTTCCTCTTGTCGAGCACACCCTTCCCTCCATTCCACACATTACAATCTTACTCACACATCAAGCCTGAGTACAGGAGGATGGGCCTGACCACTCGGTGAGTTCCCACTCCTCTGAATTCCTGTGTTATTAGATGAGCAGCCCTCTGATTTTGTCCTCAGTTGTAGTTGGACATGACTGATTTAAGCAGCAGAGGCATTTGTCTAGCTTCATCTCTAGACTTCAATCTCCCTGAAGACAGTGAGCAAATGTTGTGCATCTTCAATGTGTCCCTGCAGTTTGCATGGTGTTGGCAAGTAACCGAGCCTGGCATGTGCAGTGAGGTGGATGGGTGGACAGGTCTAACATGAACCCCAACAAGAGGGAGAAGACAGGCAGGAAAGTGGCGAGGATGCAAAACAGAAAAAAGCTCAGGGTGAAAAATACTATCTAGGTGGGGGTGCTGGGGCTGCAGATCCTAGAGTTTCTCAAAGGCAACTCGATGTTTTGTAATTACATCCAGTCTCCAGCACCACTATGCAGCCTCAGCATGTGTGCTGTCCAAGCAACTCCACCCCTGGGGGAAGACGGGTGCCTCCTTCAGAGGGTGTCCGCAGGAGGACGTCAGGACCCTGGGGGAAGACGGGTGCCTCCTTCAGAGGGTGTCCGCAGGAGGACGTCAGGACCCTGGGGGAAGAGGGGTGCCTCCTTCAGAGGGTGTCCGCAGGAGGACGTCAGGACTCTGTGGGGCCTGTGGGTGGCCTGGTATCTGGGGTCTGGGAGTCGTGCTTGGCAGCAATCAGATGATGCCTGGAATCCTGGGCTGGCCTCCTCCCTGTCTCCTAAGAGCTCCAAGGAACTTGGTCTCCCATTAAGTGATTTTTGACCCCAGTTTTCCTGATTCTCAGATTCATCTGGCATGAAAGCCAGATAGCTTTACTGCATTCTGAGGCTTTTTTTCCCACTGACAGTGAGTTTATAGGAGTGCTTCTGTGCCGCTATTTTATTTTTTACAGGAAAGTATGAGTGACGCCTGGGGGACGTTCACTTTCTGCAGAAATTAAAAAAAAATAAAAATGGCCTTGCTGAGGAAATTAAATTTACATTCAAGTGCTATTTCTTTACTGCACTGGGAACAAGCATTTCAAGCAATTTCAACCCTGCTGGACCGCATCAAGTGAGGGCCGGGATGGAAAAGCGGCCGTGCCGAGGTGCCCCGGAAGCAGCCTCCGGAGTGTGCCTCAGAGTTTCTGGCCATTTCAGCTAAGACTTTTCTTCTGACAGACTAGAAGTGAAAAAAAGAATTATTTACTTTGCTGGGAAATGTGACAAAAGGCTAAAATTCTACTAGTTCATAAAATATTTGAAGCTAACTTTGTTTTTATAAATAAAATTGTATTTACAATTTAAGTTTTAGTTCTCATCCTTGCTGTTATAAAAGTTATTCTAAGTTATGTCAGTCTTTGAGGGTAAATGTAGAGTATTTAAAATAGCTTATATTTGGAAAACTGAACGGTGTTTGTTGTCATGATTTTACTTTGTTCTTGACCACATTGGTCCCAGAGAAAGTCAAGGTCTTCACCCACGGATTCAAGATTCTTGTGGCAGCTGCTGAATTCTTTTCCAACAATGCTTGGGCCTCATCAGCGTCATGTTTGTGCACTACCCCAGCCCCAACCACAGACATGGGCAGGAGGAACAGAGCTCTACCGTGTAGCGTCACTGCCAGTAAGAGTCTGGCTCTCCCGTGAAGCATTACTCTTCCTCTGCATGTATCTTAGAATTTCAAAAGCCATTTGGCCTCCATTTCTTTAGATTGTGGATAAGATCCATAAACTTGTACTGGGGTCACTGTTCCTCCAGCCTCTTTAGCACGTATCTGCAGTCTCATTTCCAGGCTGTTTCCTCTACGGGCCACTGCCTGCAGAATTCCCAGATGAATCCATTGCCCATTCCCTGTAGCCACATCTCCAAATCCACAGCCGTTCTCAGCAGCTGCCTTCACACTCACATCCCAGAGGTCAAGTTGCCACAGCTGGTGTGTGTTTCCAGCCACTAGGCAACCCCAGGTCTTCATCTGAGCACCCAGGGCCAGAAGTCTCACCCTGTCCCCCATACCATCCCTTCCCAGCCAGCCACAGTTTCCTTCCTTCTGTTGCTCACACAGTGCTCTCAGCCCCAGATGCCCTTCCTGACACTTCCTCCCAAGGAAACCCAAGTCATCCATCAGGGTCCACCCAAATGTCCACACCCTCTGGTAGCCTGCCCAGCCCCAGAGGCTCCCCTGAGCTCCCTTCCCCCATTACAGCCTACAGAGGCAGTGCTGCCCAGCAGACATCTCGGCTGGGAGTCAAACAGAGCAAGGCTATTTTGGTCCCTCTCTCCACTCTATGTGACCCTGAAATGTGCCCTGGCCTTAGGAAACATTCAGCTACATCAGAGAACGTGAGTATGCATGTGGTTTGTATAACACAGGCAAGACATGGTTTTTAGATACGTTCAGAATAGATAGTTACAGAGGACAGGTATGTTACATGTGGGAAGGAAGAGACACAAGGGCCAAGGATACTTAATATGCATGAGGCTCCTGGGCACTAAATGTTCAATTCACAATGTGCCTTTATACAAGAGACACCTAAACATGCAGAACCATGGGGCCTTTGTTCTCCACCATTTCTGGTGCCCATTCTGGTCCCATGCGTCCTCTGCCCAAGAAACACGTAGAACCCATGGCAGTGCAACAGCTGCTTCTTGGCAACTCCACCATGATCAGGCACACTTGTCCCATGTCTGTCCCGTTGAGCCGGTGTGTGTCATAAGCCCTTCAGCTGTGAGCACTCTTGCCCAGACCTCGGCTCTGGTCCTCGTGGCCACACCTGAGTGTGTGAGGTTGACTAGCAGAGAAAGAAGAGAACCGATGAATGTTGACAGCACAGGAATCAGGTCATACGGCCCTCCCATCTCCTTCCCTCAGCTTCTTGCTGTGTTTTGCGAATGGATTTTATAAACCTGTGATTCGAGCATCCTCAGTTGCTTCTCGAGCCTTTCCGCTCCATGAACTCTGGGACAGCTTGCCTGGTACTGCAACTGGAGGACATCATTGCATCCAGAGAGCTTCCCACATGACAGTCTGTGAGCAAGGGACTTCGCCTCCCTGGATGGTGGTTTTCTTTTATGTAAAAGATGTGATCGTAGTCTCTATTTCTCAAGGGTGCTGTGAGAAACACACAGAATAAGGCCACGTGAAAGTGTGTGGCAGGTAGCGGATGCTCAGTAACGTGAAGCCTGCCCTTCCCGTAGCCTTTCTCTTCCTCCACTGGGTCTAGACTTCACATTGTCCCATGGTTCGAGATCCTTGGTTCATCCCGAGTCTTATCATCATCCCAGAAGCTTGGAGGGAGCTCCTGGGGAAATCCAGCTTCACGGTCCCACACTGATCACTTCCCCTGGGCATGGCCTGGTAAATGCAGCTCAGATCCGCTCCCCAGGCAAGTCAAGGAAGTTGCTGCCCAGAAACCAAGTGAGGACATTTATAAGAACCGGCAGCAGCAGCAGCAGCAGCAGCAGCAGCAGCAGCAGCAGAAGAAGAAGAAGAAGAAGAAGAAGAAGAAGAAGAAGAAGAAGAAGAAGAAGAAGAAGAAGAAGAAGAAGAAGAAACTGGATTTGCTTTTTCACCAGAGGATCCAGATTTCCCTGTGGCCTCGCAAACAAAAAGGAAGGAAGAAGGAGCAGCACAGTCATCCCTTTGTGAAAAAGGCATTCAAGTAACTGAGTGACTCAGCAAGCCTGGGTCTTGGGGCAATTACGAATACCTGGTTGAAGGGCAGTCCTCAGGCAGAGCCCCTGAGACCTGTTGAACTCTAGAGTGTGGGAGCAGAGGAGATTCAGGGCCTGCCCAGGGGCAGTGTCCACAGGGGCAGAGTGCCCCCAGGACTCGCCCTGGCTCAGTTAAGGACTCCCCTCAGGATCTGCAGAGGTGCAAGGCAGGGTGCATCTCTGCCTAGACTGAGCTGGAAATGCAGCCGTGTGGCTGAAGTGGCCACTTCCTGCTTTCTGTAAAGCAGCCACAGGGACCTGTGAACAGGTAAGACCCTTACTCTTGATTACTGAAGAACTAGAACCCAGGCTCCCTTGACCTTCTCTCCAAAAACCCAGATGACACGAGGACCCTCTCCCAGCTGAAGGGGCAGATTCATGCTTTAGAGTGTGGGGAGTCAGCTTGGGGGCACGTGAGTGTTTAGCTTAGGTGTGGGCCTCACAAAAGAGTCAAAACAAGTCAACCAGGACTCCAGCAGCCTTCATTGTGTGAGAGATGCCAGCACTGTGGCCACAGCCTGACAGCTGCGCAGGCCACATAATGTGTGGGGCCGAGTGGAAAACGTGGGTTTTTTTTTGTTGTTGTTCAAAATCATGAGCTTCCAGGGGCGGCAGCAGAACCTTAAACTGCTCTGAGGCCCTTCTGAGCACAGGACTTGGTATGACTGCACAGGGATACCTGGCAGGCCAAGTGCAGGGACACAGCGATCTGCCCAGAGGCCAGCAGGTCCCCAGTCAGTGTCTGGCACCAGCTCCCTTCATGACCTGGGCTGGCTCAGTTTCACGGGACTCCTAAGGCTGGAGGCTTCCCCGGAACACCATCCTCAGGGATTTCCCAACAGGAGCAGCCTCTAGCTTCAGATCTGTCCTTGTTTGACTCATAAATTATCACTCAGACTGAGAAAATTAACACTCAGTGATTCCTGAAAGGGTGCCCAGTGCAATAGATAATTTTCAAAGTGAGTTCATCGGGGATTTAATAGCAAGGCAATGTCCATTAAAACAGCGACAAACATGGGGAGAAAAGGAAAAGTTCCAACTGGAAACTCATGCTGGCTTGACAGTTGTTCTCAGGGAGCAGAACAGAAGTGGGCATTTTCATTCTGGTTACACCATCAGCGATACCTCCACGGAGCCTCTCAGCTGGTTCCTCCTGGGTCTGGGCCACAGGCCTCCCAGTACTGCCGGTCTCGGAAGACATCTGTGGGCAGGTTCTGTAGAGGGAATCTGAGGCTGTGTGGGATAAGCTGCAGGACCCCCTGTGGGGAAAGGCAGGAGGCAGCACCAGCTCCTTCACCAGGACCTGAGGGTACTGTGGCTCATCAGGGGCCATCGAGGACATGGAGACCCTGCACAGTGTTTGAGGAGTCCTGCTACATCAGTTTATTCTGGTTTAGGTGGTTGAGGGGAGACTCAGTGAAGTCTTGGGGGTTCAGGGCTACACTGCCAGCCTCTGGGACAGCAGCCCCAGTGTCCCCCGACCCAGGCCTTGCTCCTCCCTGCTGATGAATGCCCAGTCTGCTCCCAGATGCACATGTGTCCTGAAGACACCCGGTTCTCATGCTCTTCTCTGCAGCACCTGAATTGGGCATTCCTGGGTAAAGCAGTTTAAGTTACTTTCACTTTTATCCACCTTGTTTCCGTTATTTCAACCATGCATGTCCCTTGTGTATGTAGGATAAAGGTGTCTAAGAATAAAGGTCCATGATTTAAAGTTTTTTCCTCTTCTTTCCCTGTCCTGACCACCTGATCATAAGCTTGTAGAAATAAATTGTGTCTCATGTTGTGTATCTTTTGATGCATCTAGAGAGATGGTTATATTCATATAAATAAACGGGCACATCCAGCACATTATTTCTAGTTGTCGTCTGCTAATAAGTTTACATCTGGTAAATGCCAGTGTTTCTTCAAATGGCTGCATTGCACATGAGTCAATCTGTGTGACAAAGAAAGTGGCAGGTTTTGTACAGCCTTTGTAAAGACATTCTTCAATGCTGCCTTTTAAAATAGAAATGTTAAATCCTGTAACTAATCAACCTATGCCTTGTTAGAGGGCTGACATTTTCAATAATTCCTTTACAAAGGGTAGTGAGATGCATCAGATCCCCCAGTGGCCCCAAGTAGGGACAGTGACAGTCAGCAGTTCTTTACAGACACCTGCTCCGTGGCAGGTTCTCTGCCGGCCCTGGCTGCGGGCGCCCTCATCTAACAGGATGCTTCGGTCCATGGGTGGAGGACAAAGGCCTATGGGCTTGGGGAGCGAGTTCTTTCGTCTCCTACATGACCTTCATCTGCTCGCGTTTCCCACGAAGTGCATCTGGGTTGGAAGGAGATGGTGGTTTCCCACGGAAGTCTGGTCCCTAAGTGACGCCTCTGCTGCCTACATCAAAATCTCCCCGGCTTGCTCCACAATGGTCCCGTCACGTGGTGCAGACTCAGGCGCAGTCTTGTGTGTGCAGAGGCAGGCTTGGTCTAGTGTGCTCTTGATCATGCACCTAGTCACATCTGTTCTACAGTGTTGCATTCTTCTAATTTCCATGCACATCTTTGCATAGGCGTGTTCCCATGCCAATAAGTGGTGTGCAAGGTTCCAGAGTGCGCCAGTATTTCTTTAGTCAGTGTCATGCTGTTGGATATTCAGGTTTTTTAACCTAGTGTAAATAACATTCACATTTCTAAAAACCAGAAGAGTGTTTGTGATTAACATATCATCTTAGTGGATATTAAATTGCTGCATCTGATTTCATTTCTCTTTCCCAAATAAAGAGTCAGTTGTGTGGGCTAGTCTCATTCTGAAACTGCACACTCCCATCCCAGAGGTAGAAAGCGAGATCTCCTGCCTGCATTTCATGGAGCATGTGATTATGGAGGTGTCCAGTCCCAGCAAACAGACCCCACATTCTTTTCCTTCAGTGACTCAGACGCAGTATGTGGAGAGTCCCAGACAGTATCGCTCCCTCACGTTCATTAACCTCCAGAGATTAAACATCACCTGATACACAGAACTGTGGATTCCCCGTTTGGCTAAGCATCAGGTGCAGCCAGGTTCTTACCTAGGTGCACGTGACAAGGTGCTGCCAGATGCCACCAGCGCAGACAGTCAGTGAGCCCACCTCATCAGAGGGCACATGAGATCCCCAAATGAGAAAGAACTCTAAGGAGCCGAAATCTGCCAAGATGGGTACATTAAAGCTTGCAAGTTTGCACGTGAGCGCACCCCCAGACTCAGCCAGTTTATTCTCCTTTGCAGTCCATTCTGAAAAGTCCAGCCAGATGATGGCTAAAGAGTAGAGAATGGAAGGTGGAAGGCAGTTGCTGCTTGCAGAAGAGGCACGCTGGCAGCATTGGCAGGGAGGAAGAGACTGGAAACTGAGTAGCAGATCCGAGAAACCAAAATGCTCAGCAAATGAGGGCAGGTGGCATGGAGCTACTTCCCTGGGTCCAAGAGCCTAATTACCTTATTGTTCCATAAGTTCATGGCCTGCGGTCATCAGGGAAAATAAAACACTGACTGGGGGTCAGTCTTTTCTGTTTAGAGGAGGCTCCCTGAAACCTCCCCCTCCCGGGTTCAAGCGATTCTCCTGCCTCAGCCTCCCGAGTAGCTGGAACTATAGGCGCCCGCCACCACTCCCGGCTAATTTTTTTTTGTTTTTGTTTTTTTGTAGAGACGGGGTTTCACCGTGTTAGCCAGGATGGTCTCGATCTCCTGACCTCGCGATCCGCCCGCCTCGGCCTCCCAAAGTGCTGGGATTACAGGCGTGAGCCACCGCGCCCGGCCTCAGCTGGTTTTTCAAAAGTCATGGCGTGTAATTGTCAGAACAGTGAACTTCGGAGATCCACCGGAGGGGCGAGGCCACAGCTCAACCGCGAGCACCTGAGCATCCTGCACCGCCTGCGACGGCCGTCAGGGGGCGCGATGCCGCCTCACAGAACCTCAAGAGGCGCCCGGGTTCCGGCACAGAAGCCCGGCGGCTCCAGGGGGCGGAGCCGAGCCGCCTCCTCAGGACCTACGCAGGAGGCGCCGTCATCCCTACAGGGACACCCGAGAGGACCCAGCCTCCTCCTCCTCAGGACCCACTCGGGAGACGCCGCTGGCTCTATAGGAACACCTGGGGACCGTGGCCAGGGACCACCCAGCCTCCTTCTCCTCAGCTCCTCAGGAACGACTGGGGAAGCTGTGGCTTCATGGTCCCCGAGGCTGCCCGAGGAAAGGTGAGGAAAAGCTTTCCGTCCCGGCTCAGTGCTGAGGCGGCCGCGCTGCCTCGCGCTCCACTTTCTCAAGTTGTATTTATTTTATTTTACAAAGTGGCCCATCATTAAGTGGCTTTGTTATTCATTATTACAGCATACCTGAGTTGTTTCGTTTTTAAATTTTTGACCAATTTGGGTTTGTTTGGGGTGGATCCGGGACAGAGAAGGGAGAAACCCTGAGGGCAACATGGAGAGCCCCAGGGAGACGCGCACCCCACGACTTGATTTTATTTGCGTTCCAGTGGCTCGTTTTTCTTAGAGTGTTAAAGTACTTGAAAAATATTGAAGACCAGATGTAGATGTGAGTTTTCACAACCGTATTTTAAGTGTAAATACTGGACTTTGTCTGTTAGCAGGATTTTAGGTAAAATAAATTTAAGCGGAATTTATTTCGGCAAAGGAATGGTTCATGAATCACGCAGGAAGCACCAGAACGGAAGTCGGCTTGGGGCTTCGAGCTCTTAGGGTGGCCCGTAAGTGAGGCTCCTCAGTGGCTCCAGCTAGGCGACCGCCTGTGGTGGGGATGCTTCCCTCAGCGTCCCTAGTCATACAGCCAACTGGCTGCTGGGCTTTTTGGCATTGACTGTGGTTGGTTTGTGAATTTTTTTAAGTCAGTTCACATGCCTCCAAGTTCGGTTTCTGTTTGCTTAGGGAAGGCCTCAGGCTAACCCCCGCCGTATTTGCTTTAACATGTCAAAACCATAATTTATTTTTCATTTTACTTTCCTGGCATTAATAGAAGTAAATTCACATTTGTGCGTTATTCAGAAAGTCAGTTTAATTGGCAACCTATTTGTGATGGTGCATAAAATAATGTCTTTTAATCATTGGCATCTTAGATTAGATGAAATATGTTAACTCTCTTAAGCTTTGTTATTAACCCATAACAAGAGTTAAGTTTCTTTTTTTCTCCTAGGCTTTGACCATTTAAAATACACTCAGGCATCTCGTAACGATGTTATACTTTCTGAGAAATGTGTCCTTAGGTGATTTCATCTTTGTGTGAACACTGTAGAGTGTCCTTATAAAACTTAGATGGTGTAGCCCACTCCACACCTAAGTTACATAGTATAGCCTATTGCTCCCAGGCTACGAACCTGTACAGCATGTCTCTGTACTGAATGCTGTAGTCAACCATAACACCATGGTGATTGTAGATTGTGATCCCAGAATATCTGGGACAGGTCTCAGTCAATTTAGAAAGCTTATTTTGCCAAGATTAAGGACACGCCCGTGACACAGCCTCAGGAGGTCCTGACGACGTGTGTCCAAGGTGGCCAGGGTAGAGCTTGCTTTTGTACATTTTAGGGATACATGAGACGTGTAAGATGTACAGTCATTTGGCCCAGTAAGGCGGGACAACTGGAAGCAGGAAGTGGGGGTGCTTCCAGGTCAGAAGTAGGTTAGAGACAAAAGGTTGCGTTCTTTTGAATCCTTCATCAGCCTTCCACTGAATACACAATTTAGTCTGGCTCAATGAATCTGCATTTTTACATAAATAATAGGGCAGAGGAAGCAATCAGATATGCGTCTGTCTCAGGTGAGGGATGACTTTGAGTGCTGTCTGTCCTTTGTCCAAAAGGAAATTCTTTGTGGGCAAATTGTGAGTGAGGTATGTAGCTTTTTGTCTTTGTAGCTATCTTAGTTAGGAATAGAATGAGGGCAGATTTGCCTGACATAGCTCCCAGCTTGACTTTTCCCTTGGCTTAGTGATTTGGGGGTCCTGAGATTTATTTTCCTCTCATGGTATCAGAACAGAGAAAAGGTAATGCGTTGAGCCATGAGCTTATGACAAGATGGCTAGGAAGGAATTTTTCAGCTCCATTTTTATCTCATGGGACCACCATCATATGTATGCAATGCACGAGTGTAAAATCACATTTAGTTAAGTCAGCTTACACTAAGCTATGGACCCAGATGGTCCTGGGGCCTTTTTCCACTGGGAGATCTTTAAGGACCTTTCTTAGCTTTTCTATGCTAATTGGTATATTCATAGTTGCCTTATTTCAGTGCCCATTTTGTTAATGTGTATTTTTACTAGGAAATCACCCATTTTTCTAGGTTTCCAGTTTGATGCAATTATTTGACTTTTAATTTCTCCTCTGTTTTTAGTTTTGTACATAATTTTCCTATCTACTTTTGCACTCTTTTTTCCATCAACAATATTTTTAAAATATACTTTTTAGCTTTTTTTGAAGAATTGTTATGTTTGACAATTTTTTATGACCTAATCATGACCGTAAATGATTTTTAATTAATTTCAGCTTAATGTCTTTTGTAGGGCACAACTGTTAAAATACAAAATTACAACAAATGTGGGTTTGCAGATCTTAATTGGCTTTTTTTTGTGGTTCTAGAATCAGGCAGCAGTCCAGACCAAAAATGGTTCAGAATGATCTGCCACACAACATGTGCGGGTTATATTTATAGCCAGAGAAAAAAAGTGACATACAGAAAACAGAAGTGAGGTATAGAGGTGGCTGGATTGGTTACAGACCTGGTTACAGCCCGGATTTGCCTTCTTGGAACTTGTTTTGAACAGCTGGCTGCCGGCCATTGACTGACACTCGGCTGATGTGATTGGCTGAACCGCCGCAATTTGTTACCATGATACATCCCCAAGTCAGATTTTCAGTTTGTTTCTATACTAAATTAGGTTGCGATTCTTCTTCTTCTTCTTCCCTTTTCTTTTTTGAGGCGGAGTCTCGCTCTGTCGCCCAGGCTGGAGTGCAGTGGCGCGATCTCAGCTCACAGCAAGCTCCGCCTCCCGGGTTCATACCATTCTCCTGTCCCGGCCTCCCGAGTAGCTGGGACTGCAGGCTGCCGCCACCAAGTCCGGCTAATATTTTTGTATTTTTTTTTAGTAGAGACTGGGTTTCACCTTGTAAGCCATGATGGTCTCGATTTCCTGACCTCATGATCCACCCGTCTCGGCCTCCCAAAGTGCTGGGATTACAGGCGTGAGGCACGGCGCCCTGCCGCGACTCTTTACAAGGACTCCTTGGGAGGCTTCTAAAGCCCAAATGTTGTTTGATGTAAGAATTCCTCCCTTTTGGTCAGCCTCTCAATTTTGAGATATTGATCAAAACTTTGGGCATTGGTGTCACTCTTTGTTATCGTAAATTGAGTTATTAGGACTTATTTGCTTTCAGTGTGGCATTTTCAAGTTTTATTTGGTCTCAGTGCCCTCTGGGCAATAGCAGAACACTGTGTTGTGTAAGGCGGAAATAGAGCAATAGAAAATAACAACTGATTTGTTAATATCAGATTACTTCAAGTTACTCGTTTTGGTAAGAATTAAAGCAGAGGGGACTTCTTTATGCTGACTCAGGTAGACTGGAATCTCTTCAGGGAAAAAGGGAGCTCTTTGGGGATCTATCTACTTCCTTAAAGTTTCAGCTTTGTTGCGTGTCATTCAGCGTGAGTGTCTCCATTCTGGTTTTGCCTGCTCAGTGTGGCCTAATGCGGGAGTTGTGACCAAAACAGTGACCTCCCGTAATTTGTTCAACAGTTCTCCCCTTTTGGTTAGGTTCCTACCTAGGTGAGGGTGTGACTAAAAACTTAGGGCATTAGCAGTATTCTCAGTAACTATCATTTTAGGTTTCCGGTCTCAACACATCATTTAAGAAGTCAGTAAAGCTTTCTTCTATTGTGACAGCATATTTAATACTGAGAAAGAAAAGAAAATTTTTATCTTGCGAATGTGAGCTTCCTCTAAATTATCAGGTCCAGGGAGGCATGGGAATGAGGCAGCAGTCACGTCCCATTTCCCTCTTAGCTAAGTAATCATATCTTGAAGCTGCTTGCTATGTAGACTAGACTGACTGTCATCAGCTATAGATTAACCTAAGAGTGTCTTTGAATATTTTTTCCAGTGGCAAATATTTGCTTCTGTTGTATCGTAGCTGAAAGGAATGCTGGGAAACAAAATAAAGACAAGCATTCATTAGAATAAGTGATCCAGTCACAAGGAATCAATTTGAACTTTTTTTTTTTTCACAAAGTCATACTTTGAAAACGTCCAGCCATAAATTGAAATAGTCTCCAAAATGTGAATTTTTTTCCCTGGTTCTAAGATGACCAGCTTTCTTAGAGAGTGAACTACACCATAAGAAAAATGATATGACCATGTTTACACGTATATGTTATCTTAACATAAAACATGTAAAAGGGGCATTTCTTTGAAAGTATATATTAGTCTGTATAATTTACTTTGCAGTATCATGAATGCTCTTATTTTTAAAAGTAGGAGTAGTTACTGTCAATTACTAATTTTTAGTACAAATAATTTAGCAGATATCTGAAAAAATTACAATTTTTAAATAGAGGTTTTATTTTAAATTAGTTTTAGATTCATACAGAAATTGGGAAGAAAATGCAGATTTCCCATGTAGATGCAACCTAGTTTCCCCTCTTTTTAACATATCAACATGTATCAGATAGGTTTAACAGCTTTTTTTTTTTTTTTTCCCAGACAGAGTCTCAACCAGGCTGGAGTGCAGTGGCGTGATCTCGGCTCACTGCAACCTCCGCCTCCCAGGTTCAAGCGATTCTCCTGCCTCAGCCTCCTGAGTAGCTGGTATTACAGGCGCCTGCCATCATGCCCGGCTAATTTTTGTATTTTTAGTAGAGATGAGGTTTCACCACATTGGCCAGGCTGGTCTTGAACTCCTGATCTCAGGTGATCCGCCCGCCTCAGCCTCCCAAAGTGCTGGGATTACAGGCATGAGCCACCACTCCTGACCAACATCTTACATCATTTCTTGTCATACTTAATGAGTGGGTATTACTATATTATTAAATAAGCTCACATCTTATTTGGTTTCCCTTAGTTCTGCCTTTTTCTCTCCCAGGATCCTATCTAGGATCCCATAGGACATTTAGTCATCATGTCAGGCTCTTCTTGGCTGTGACAGTCTCTCAGACTTTACTTCTGAGGACCTGGAACAGTGTTAGGAGGATTGGTCAGGTATTGTGTAGAATGTCCTCCATTGTGGTTTACTTGGGGTTTTTCTCATAATCAGCCTGGGTTTAGGGGTTTGGGGGAAGCAGAGCAGATGTGTAGTGTGTCCACGAAAAGAGTCAAAGACTGTAAAATATTTGAAGAGATGTATTCTGAGCCAAATATGAGTGACCATGGCCCTTGACACAGCCCTCAGGAGACCCTGAGAACATGTGCTCAAGGTCGTTGGGGTGCAGGTTGGTTCTATACATTTTAGGGAGATAGGAGACATCAATCAAGTGTATTTAAGATATATATTGGTTCGGTCCAGAAAGGTGGGACAACCCAATGGATTAGGGTGGGGTGGGGCTTCCAGGTTATAGGTACATTTAAAATTTTTCTGATTGGCAGTTTGTTGAAAGACTTACTATCAATAGAAAGGAGTGTCTGGGCTATGATAAGGGGTTATGGAGACCAAGGTTTTGTCATGGAGATGAAGCTTCCAGGTAGCAGGCTTCAGAGAGAATAGATTGTAAATGTTTCTTATCAGATTTTAGGTTGTGTTGATGTTAAATGCTGATTGGCTTTTCCTGAATTCCAAAAGGGAGGAGGGCATCATGAGGCATGTCTGACCACCTCTTTCCCATCATAGCCTGAACCAGTCTTCCAGGTTAACTTTGGTGTCCCCTGGTGGAGAGGTGGTTGTGGGAAAGATCTTTGAATTTTATTTTTGGTTTGCAAGTGCTAGTGTAGTCACTTCATGCTCTCAAGATGTGTTATCACCATTAATGTTAACTTTTATCACTTGGTTGAGGCAGTGTTTTCAGGTTTTTCACTGTGAAGTTACTTTTTTCCCATGTCTATATTGTATGTATGCTTTTGGAGGAAGTCATCATGCAGAGCTCATACTTAAAGGAGTGGGGAGTTAGCCCCACCTCCTTGATGGCTGTCTATATCAGGTATTTGGAATTCTTCTGTATAAGAGATTTCTATTCAGCCCATTTGCATATCTGTTTAATCATTTATTTATACCAGTATGGGTCCACAGATAGTTACTTTAATCTTTTGGTTATCTAATTGTACAGTATTTTGTTGCTCTTTGTTCATACCTGTGGCCATTGGTAGCTCTTTCCACTGGCTCCTTTTACATAATTTCATGTTTTTTTTTATAATTTATTTCTGTTACTTCAAAAGTACCCTGGCTCATATATTTTCTGTCCCAGTCCTAGTTTCAGCTATTTCTTCTAATAGCCCTGATTTCTTTTGTTAGAGAATGGTATGAAAAACTTACATCTGGCCACTAAATGTGGTCATTGCATCATGACACTTACAGCTGACAGTGCAAAGAAATATATGTGTGTCTTCTAACTTGTATGTACCCACTTAATTATAAAGGTTTCTATGTGGAATCATCTATGTATATGTTAAGCTAAATGTGAATTTATACTTATGTTGTATATATATATTCTGACTCATTATGACAGAGATCATTCTAGGCTTCCCTATTTTTTATCTGTAACTTCTCACTGTAATAGTGAGGAACCTGGCTCCTACTATCTGCCATTTATTTCATCCCTTGTACCATTGGGAACAAGGAATTCATTCTTGATCAAGATTCCAGGTTGGGACTTAATAAGAAATATATGTTTGGTCTGTGTCTGCAGTTCCTGGTACAGAGCTTCTAAAACTATTATAATTTCCTGAACAGTAGGGGTGCTAGGAGCATCTTGTGTTCTAATATTTGGTCTTTGGCCCTGGTTCCTGACGCAGAGTTCCTAAATCTCTTGGAATCTCCTGGATAATAGGAATGGCTTCTGTTCTAATAAGGACACTCTGTGGGTTCCTGGATGGTTTCAGGATGGGGATGGTCACCAGAAAGACCAAGCCATGATAAGAAGGTTGTAACTTTTAGCTTAACATGCAATCCTTTGAGGGTGTGAAGGGACTGGAAATGGAGTTAATAATCCGTCATGTCTACGTGATGAAGCTTCCATAAAAATTCCTAAAATATGGAATTTGGAAAGTTCCAGATCAAGGCTGACAGATTTGATGTCTAGTGAGGGCTCATTTATCATAGATAGTGCCTTCTAGCATGTCGTGACATGGCAGAATGGGGAAACGGGCTCCTAGATGCTTTTATAAGGGCACTGGTTTCATTCATGAGGACAGCACTCTCATGATCTGATCACCTCTCGGTTACCTCTGAATACCATCCCTTTGGGGATTACATTTCAAAATAGGAATTTGGGGTGGGGGTGTACACACATTGAGACCATAATAACTAGTAAACATAAGTAAGTATTTCCTAGTTCCATAAGCCATCATAGCAAATTGTCAAACCTGAAGAGGGGGTGTAGGAATGCCTAGTTTCTGGCCAAGTCATATAGAAGTTTGGGTAAACTGGGGATTCACTACTTGTGATTGGCATCTGAGGTTGTGGACAGTCTGGTGTTACTAAGCCCTTAACCTGTAGGGTGTATACTAACTCCAGGTAATCAGTGTCACAGTTGAATTACAGGATACCCAATTGTTTTCCAGAGAGTTGGAATATTGGTTGGTATGGAAAACACCCCCCACACCCCACAATTTGCTGTTAAAAGTGGAGTGTTGATAGTATAGAGGAAAATCATGGTTATTTTTCTTTTTACAGATATAGTAGTTTCAAAATTAAGTATTATCCCTATGGGAAATAACTTTATAAAATGAAGTCCACTGTTCGTGTATATAGTACGTTTTGTTTTTAGTCTATGGCTTCTACTCATTTCCAGCTCAGCACCTTTGGCCCACCACTTGCAACATACATTGGTAATACAGTTCGATTCTTGGTTGCACTCTGTATTTTGTCCTTAGATACTTCCACATCCTAAATCATTTAATTTGTGTAGATTGTGATTTGTTCTTTGTGCATTAAAATTCTGTGGGTTTTATCAAATGCATAGTGTCAGATATCCACTACTGAAGCAGCATACAGAATACTTCAAATCCCCACCCCAGACAGTCACTGATCTGACTATCATCTCTTTGGTTGTGCTTTTTCCAGAATGTTATATGAATGGAGTCATATAATGTATAGCATCTTCATACTGCCACCCTTTACTTAGCAACATAGATGCAAGATTCATTCATTTGTTTTCATGGATTGACAGTTCATTCCTTTCTGTTGGTGAATGGTATTCCATTGCATGGTTGTACTTCAAATTGATTATGCATTCAGCTATTGAAGAACGTTCTGATTACTTCAAGTTTTGGCCATTATGAGTAGAGTGGCTCATATATAATTACATGCTAGTTTCTGTTTGAACATAATTTTTCAAAGCAGCTGTCTAAACATACACAATTTAGGGGTGCATTTGTTGGATTGTAAGGTAAGACTTGTTTATCTTTGGGAAAAACTGTCAAACTATTTCCCAAAGTGGCTGTACCCATTCATGCATTCTGCCAGTAATGAATGGCCGTACCTATTGTTCTTCAACCTCCAATTGTTACTGTTGAGATTTTTTAAGAGTCCCACAGTTGTACTAGGTGTGCAGTGATATCTCAGCATTATTTTAATTTGAAGTCTCCTAATGAGATATATTGAGCATCCTTTTGTGTGATTATGTGCTATCTGTGTATTTTCTTTTTTTTCTTTTTTCTTTTTTTTTAATTGAGATAGAGTCTCATTCTGTCACTCAGGCTGGAGTGCAGTGGCATGATCTTCGGTCACTGCAACCTCCACCTCTGATGTTCAAGCAATTCTCTTGCATCAGCCTCCCAAGTAGCTGGGATTACAGGCACCCACCACCATGCGTGGCTAATTTTTTTGTATTTTTAGTAGAGAGGGGGTATCACTATGTTGGCCAGGCTGATCTCAAATTCCTGACCTCAGGTGACTCACCCGCCTCAGCCTCCCAAAGTGCTGGGGTTATAGGCATGAGCCACCACACCTGGCCTGCTATCTATATATTTTATTTGGCTGGATGTCTGTTCAGATATTTACCCAGTTTTATTTGGGTTTTTAGTTTTCTTAGTGTTCGTTTGAAGAGTTCTTTGTGTATTTTCAATACAGTTTTTAAAACCACGTTTGTATTTTGTAAATATCTTCTCACAGTGTGTCTTGTCTTTTTGTTCTCTGAATAGGGTTTTTCATAGTAGAAAATTTAGTTTTATAAAGTCTGTTCTCAGTATTTTCACGAATTGGCACTTGATGCTGTGTATTAAAACTCAACACCAGATCCAATGTCTCTTAGGTTTTCTTTTAGATTGTTTATAGTTTTGCCTTTGAAGTTGTAGTCTCTGGACTATTTTGAGTAGGTTTTTCTGTTTTAATTTGTGTATAGAGTCATTTCATTCTATATGGCTTCCAAATAACTCTTCCATCACCATTTATGGGAAGGGTATGGATATAGTGGCCTTTACTTCGGTTTGAATTTCCAAAATTATGACACTGAATAAACCGAATATTGAATTTATAGGTATTTCAGGACAGCCAGGAGGGGGCGCACATCCGCCGAGAAACTGTGAGCAAGAGCGTCTGTGCTGAACCACGGAGCCACCAGAGGGCGCGCGATCCCGCCCCACCAACTTCCCGCGGAGGTGCCAGAAGCAGCGAGGAGCTTCAACTTCCCCAGTGCAGCACGAGGGTCGTGTTAACTTGGTGTTCTTCATTGGTGAGTAAAAAGCTCCTGTCCACGGCCCTGAGTGCCAAGGAGTGAGTCTTTAGAGCACTCAGCAGAGGAAGAAATCCATCTAGAAAAATAAAACCCCCAAATCTCACTGTTTGGAGTACACCCTAACATCATTGTCAATGTCCAAGACACAGTGGCTGCTAATATATATTCTTACAGTGGCCTCTAATATAATAATTACACTGTGCCCTACATTACTATGATATCCACACCGTGCCCTAACACCCATATAATATTCACACCATGCCCTATCACTGATCTAGTCCACACCATCGCTTCCAATACTAATGTAATAATATCCACACCGTGCCCTATCACTGATCTAGTCCACACCATCGCTTCCAATACTAATGTAATAATATCCACACCGTGCCCTAACACTGATGTAATCCACAACATCGCTTCCAATACTAATGTAATAATATCCACACCGTGCCCTATCATTGATCTAGCCCACACCATCACTTCCAATACTAATGTAATAATATCCAAACCATGCCCTATCACTGATCTAGTTCACACCATCGCTTCCAATACTAATGTAGTAATATCCACACCATGCCGTATCACTGATCTAGTACACATCATCGCTTCCAATACTAATGTAGTAATATCCACACCATGCCCTATCACTGATCTAGTCCACACCATCGCTTCCAATACTAATGTAATAATATCCAAACTATGCCCTATCACTGATCTAGTTCACACCATCGCTTCCACTACTAATGTAATAATATACACACCGTGCCTTATCACTGATCTAGTCCACACCATCACTTCCAAAACTAATGTAATAATATCCACACCATGCCCCATCACTGATCTAGTCCACACCATCGCTTCCAATACTAATGTAATAATATCCACACCATGCGCTATCACTGATCTTGTCCACACCATCGCTTCCAATACTAATGTAATAATATCCACACCATGCCCTATCACTGATCTAATCCACACCATCACTGCCAATAGTAATGTAATAATATCCACACCATGCCCTATCACTGATCTAGTCCACACCATCGCTTCCAATACTAATGTAGTAATATGCACACCATGCCCTATCACTGATCTAGTCCACACCATCGCTTCCAATACTAATGTAGTAATATCCACACCGTGCCCTATCACTGATCTAGTCGAGACCATCGCTTCCAATACCAATGTAATAATATCCCCACCATGCCCTATCACTGATCTAATCCACACCATCGCTTCCAATTCTAATGTAATAATATCCACACCATGCCCTATCACTGATCTAATCCACACCATCACTTCCAGTACTAATGTAATAATATCCACACCATGCCCTGTCACTGATCTAGTCCACACCATCGCTTCCAATGCTAATGTAATAATATTCACACCATGCCCTATCACTGATCTAGTCCACACCATTGCTTCCAATACTAATGTAGTAATATCCACACCATGCCCTATCACTGATCTAGTCCACACCATCGCTTCCAATACTAATGTAATAATATCCACACCATGCCCTATCACTGATCCAGTCCACACCATCGCTTCCAATACTAATGTAATAATATCCACACCATGCTCTATCACTGATCTAATCCACACCATCACTTCCAATACTAATGTAGTAATATCCCCACCATGCCCTATCACTGATCTAATCCACACCATCTCTTCCAATACTAATGTAATAATATCCACACCGTGCCCTATCACTGATCTAGTCCACACCATCGCTTCCAATCGTAATGTAGTAATATCCACACCATGCCCTATCACTGATCTAATCCACACCGTCACTTCCAATACTAATGTAGTAATATCCACACCATGCCCTATCACTGATCTAGTCCACACCATCGCTTCCAATACTAAGGTAATAATATCCACACCATGCCCTAACACTGATCTAGTCCACACCATCGCTTCCAATAGTAATGTAATAATATCCACAGCATGCCCTAACACTGATCTAGTCCACACCATCGCTTCCAATGCTAATGTAGTAATATCCACACCATGCCCTATCACTGATCTAATCCACACCATCGCTTCCAATACTAATGTAATAATATCCCCACCATGCCCTATCACTGATCTAGTCCACACCATTGCTTCCAATAGTAATGTAGTAATATCCACAGCATGCCCTATCACTGATCTAATCCTCACCATCGCTTCCACTACTAATGTAGTAATATCCACACCATGCCCTATCACTGATCTAGTCCACACCATCGCTTCCAATAGTAATGTAGTAATATCCACACGATGCCCTATCACTGATCTAGTCCACACCATCTCTTCCAATACTAATGTAATAATATCCACACCATGCCCTATCACTGATCTAATCCACACCATCGCTTCCAATGCTAATATAATAATATCCACACCATGACGTATCACTGATCTAGTCCACACCATCGCTTCCAATACTAATGTAGTAATATCCACACCATGCCCTATCACTGATCTAGTCCACACCATCGCTTCCAATACAGCTTCCATGCCCTTCTGTTTTGTAGTTTTGGTTGTGATGGGGTGGGGTTAGGGCTAGGGAGGGGGGTTTTGGCTGTGTTGCCCTGAGGTCAAAGTGATCCGCCTGCCTCTGCTGCCAAAGTGCTGGTATTAGAGGCGTGCACCACTGCACCTGGCTGCTGTAAAGTCTTATTTCACACAGCTGAGACATGTTTTAGGAAGTTTGCTAAAAGACCCCTGGAGACCTCCTTATTGTGACCTCCCTGTTATTGTGTTTAATTTGATTGAACTTTTCTGCCCTCCTGCTTTTCAGCTTCTCTAATAGTCTCACATTAAAGCAATTCTAAGAACCACCATAAAGGGGAAATTTTTTCTTGAAAGCAATAAAATGATATGGACTGTTTGAATGTAAAATATATGAAGTCAGTCATTATACGTTAGTGCTGCTCTGACATAGGGACGTAGTATTGAGAAGCAACTTTTGCTTGATTTTCAGAGAAATGGAATCATCCTATCGCTGATCTACGTAAACAAATTGAAGAATTGTCTGAAAGAAAATATGGTATGTCTAAACTGGAAAAGTCCTGTAATCTTATGTTCATGGGCGTTTACACAATGGAGTTACTGTTCATCATGGGGGTACCGTGGACAATCCCAGGGCTGCCGGCGAGTCATGCCATCCTTACACGTTTCTCCTTGTAAGGTGCTTTGTAGTGTCTACACACTTTGTTTCTAGATTGCTGCAAAGCTGAGGAAAAGTTGTATTTCTTTAGTTATTAGTTAGCATTTCTTTTAAACTTTCAGTATGGAGATTGGAAATTTATTTACATATTTATTGCAAAGCCCTGGATCTTAGGGATTTCATTGAATTATTTATTTATTTTTTTTGAGACGGAGCCTCACTCTGTCGCCCAGGCTGGAGTGCAGTGGCACGATCTCGGCTCACTGCAACCTCCGCCTCCTGAGTTCAAGCAGTTCTCTGCCTCAGCCTCCTGAGCAGCTAGGATTACAGGCACCAGCCACCACGCCTGGCTGATTTTTGTATTTTTAGTAGAGACGGGGTTTCATGATCTTGGCTAGGCTGGTCTTGAACTGCTGACCTCCTGATCCACTCACCTCAGCCTCCCAAAGTGCTGGGATTACAGGTGTGAGCTGCCATGCCTGGCCAAATATTATTTTTTTAAATGAATTGTTTCTCTTAGTCTGCTTTGTTAAATTTGGAATTCATCTGGGCGTGGTGGCTCACACCTGTAATCCCAGCACTTTGGGAGGCCAAGGCAGGCAGATATCTACGTCGGGAGTTCGAGACCAGCCTGACCAACATGGAGAAACCCCGTCTCTACTAAAAATACAAAATTAGACGGGTGTGGTGGCGCATGTCTGTAATCCCAGCTTTTCGGGAGGCCAAGGCAGGAGAATCGCTTGAACCCAGGAGGCAGAGGTTGCGGTGAGCCGAGGTTGCACCATTGCACTCTAGCCTGGGCAAAAAGAGCAAAACTCCATCTCAAAATAAATAAATAAATAAAATGTTCAGTACTCACCAAGGTGCCCCTATTGTCTCTACTTTTATCTTGATGCATCACTGAATTGATGTTAGATTTCAAATTCATCATCGCCCTGATACTATTCTATCCTGAAGCCACCTTTATATAGTGATGAAAGAAATTAGCGATTTGTTATTATCCTCTCTCTGTTGGTATACATCAAATGCTCACCTAAAAAGAGCAACAACCAGTGGAAAACATGATGTTTTTATTTGGGTGACTATTTACTTGTAACCTACTAGCAAACTATAAAATTGTATGATATGCAGAATTTTAACTGAATTGCTTTAAGTGAACATTTAAACATGATAAACAATATTGATGGTATTTATGTTAATGTACTTAAAATGAACATTTTTCTTCATTATGAGTAATATAACCTACTCCTCAATGAAAACCTAGCACTAAATTTGCTAATGAATTCAATAACATTTCCATAATATTTTTAGTTACATGCTTAAGGTTCTCTTAGTGTTTCTCCCACTTTTTAATAGCTTATGCCTTTTTCACCTTTGGTTTATTTTGGTTCATTTTAAAGCAAAAACCTCACAACATGTGATATCTGGAAACACTGTAACCTAGTGGTAAGACCATAGGCCCTGGGGACACAGGCTGGCCACGTCTCTTCTCCTGTCTGAGCTTTAGTATCCTCTTTTGTGGTCATGAGAACTGAAGATCTGTCCCGAAGATTTGATAAGATAGTAAAGTGCTTCACATAATACCAGACATATACACAGTAAATGCTTCTTCCTTATATTTTTATTGATTGATTGATTGAGACAGAATCTTGCTCTCTTGCCCAGGCTGGAATGCAGTGGCGTGATAATGGTTTCTGCAACCTCCACCTCCTGGGTTCAGGCAATTCTCCTGCCTCAGCCTCCCGAGTAGCTGGGATTACAGTTGCCTGCCACCATGCCCAGCTAATTATTGTACTTTTAGTACAGACGTGGTTTTACCATGTTGGCCAGGCTGGTCTTGAACTCCTGACCTCATGATCTGCCTGCCTCGGCCTCCCAAACTGCTGGGATTACAGGTGTGAGCCACTGTGCCCAGCCTGTCTTTTCTCTTCACACCCGCAGTTCATGATGAAATATTAAATATGTACTAGTGGATATTACTTTGTTGAATATTGTCTAGTGAATATTAAATATTTATTCTCACCTTTCAGACATGAACTTATGAATTCAACAGGTGAAAATTTACAACTTGATAAATCAGCTTTGTGAGGTACGTCTTCAGTCTTAAGTCAGATTAGAAGATTATGTGAGGTAATTAACACTTAACATTGATTTAATGGTAGCTTCCTCATGAAATAGTATGCCTCTAAGTATTAATTATGTCCTAGGACAGGAGAATTCATGTTGTCAAAATTCTCATACTCTCTAGAGCAATAAACATTTTCTTTTTATTAGTGAATATTGCATTTATGGGTAGACAAAACTGAACGAACAATATTTGTTCTACTTTTGAGATGCAAGATTCATCTGGCATAATGCATTGAACAGGTTATTATTGAAGTCTACACCAGTCAACTGAATAAGCATTCATCAAATGTCCATGATATGCAGGACGTAAGTTTTCTTTTAGAGTATGGAACCATGCATATTATCTTTTAAGTAGATGATTTAGTTAGATATGTTTTTAAAGAACTAGAAATATAATTGATTTTCTTGTTTTGGCTCTGGAGTGGAGTGGGGACGAAACAGAATGGATTCACACAGTTTATATTTACTAAAATGGAAGGATTGCAGCAGGATCATATCCCTAGTCTCCCCATAGCAAATGTCACCTGCTAGCTGTTTTTTTTTTTTTTTTGGAGGTTGAAGTTTTGTTCTGTCGCCCACGCTGGAGTGCAGTGGTATGATCTCAGCTCATGGCAAGCTCACCTCCTGGGTTCAAGCAATTCTCCCTGCCTCAGCCTCCTAAGTAGCTGGGATTACAGGCCTCTGCCACCACGCCTGCCTAATTTTTGTATTTGTAGTAGAGTTGGGGTTTCACCATGTTGGCCAGGCTGGCCTTGAACTCCTGACTTCAGGAGATTCACCCGCCTCAGCCTCCCAAAGTGCTTGGGATTATGGGTGTGTCACTGCACTTGGATTTAATGGGATATTTCACTACAGACTTTGGTAAACAGAATATTAGCATTTTTGGTGTTCTTTTTATTTTACTCATACTATTTTTCTTTGGACTCAATCACAATAACAGAATTAAAGATCAAAGTGTAAAAGTTAAAGACCAGTACAGATTCAATAATTATTCTTTTCTACATACTGTGTTTAAATGATATCCCTTTTTCTTTTTGTTCTTATAGCTCGAGCTGTAAAAGCCAAAGGTCCGGTGATGATCCCATACCCTTTTTTCCAGTCTCATGTTGAAGATTTTTATGTAGAAGGCCTTCCCAAAGGAAATTTTTTTTTTTTTTGAGATGGAGTTTTCACTCTTATCGCCCAGGCTGGGGTGCAGTGGCGCAACCTTGCTGGTCACTGCAACCTCTGCCTCCTGGGTTCAAGAAATTCTCCTGCCTTAGCCTCCCAAGTCGCTGGGATTACAGGTGCCCACCACCACACCAGGCTAATTTTTGTATTTTTAGTGGAGATGGGGTTTCACCATGTTGGCCGGGCCAGTCTCGAACTCCTGACGTCAAGTGATCTTCCCGCCTCGGCCTTCCAGAGTGCTGAGATTACAGACGTGAACCCATGCCTGGCCAGGAATTTTGTTTTTTAGGAAGGCTTTCTACTAATGGAATTCCTGGCCTTGAGAGGATGTTACTTTCGAAGGAAAGGATTTTTTTGTTATTAAAAGGTAAGATTCCTGGATTCTTATTGGACTGTTATCTCTGTTATGAGTAATCCATCTTTAATCATTCACCACTAGGGTTGTATTTAATTAAGTCTGAGTTATTTTATGGTAGTTTTGTTTTGTTTTGTTTTGTTTTGTTTTTACCGAATTTCGTTCTCATTGCCGTGGCTTGAGGGCAATGACGTGATCTCAGGTCACCACATTCTCTGCCTTCCAGGTTCAAGCAATTCTCCTGCCTCAGCCTCCTTAGTAGCTGGATTTACAGGCATGCGCCACCATGCCTGGCTAATTTTTTGTATTTTTAGTAGAGATGGTGTTTCACCATGTTGACCAGGCTGGTCTAGAACTCCTGACCTTGGGTGATCCACCTGCCTCGGCCTCCCAAAGTGCTGGGATTACAGGCATGAGCCACTGCGCCCAGCCTGGGCCTGCTTCTTTCTCTTTTTCTTTTTTTTTCATTAGCAGCTTAAAATTGGTGCCTTATTCAGACACAAGCAAAAGGACATTAGCCCAGCTTTGGAAATAGGTGAGAGCCCACCTATGATTTTCCTAGTTTCTCCTCCCCTTTTGCTTTTTGCTCTCTTGTTAGTATATTAATTGTTTTCACTCTCTGAATCTTTTTTCCCCATTTCTTTGGCAGACATTTTTACTTGTCTTGGAAGAGTAGGTGAAGAGCTGTTTTTAGGACTCTTTGAAAGGGTACAGTATGGGTGACAGTCTTGGCTAATGGTAACATCCAGGGAGCTGGGGTCAGCGTGAGCTGGAATCAGTTCAAATTAGCAAAACACTGGCACTCAGTGGCAGGAATACAAGTGACTGCAAAGTGTTAAACACATCTGGAAAGGGATACTGACATCATCCTCAGAATCTGTGGGGAGTTCACATAGCCAGTTAAGACTCATTCCTCTTTGACCCTATAAAGATTCTTTAAAGAATAATACCCTTAGTGGTTTTCTAGCCAGCTTGCCTGCTCATTTATCTTTGAGGACGACATGCCTTGTGGAGCTCCACAGGCCCCAGAGGGGTATGGATTCTGCATTTAAAAGTGCTGAAGCTGAGAGACTGGGTCTTGGTGGACCCCGAGAGTTCTGTTTCTCCTCTACTCATTGTTCCTTTTTTTCCCAACAGCTGGCATTGCTGTTTAAATGGGTTGTTCTTTGCTGTTTTAAGTTGTTTCATAGTGGTGTGTCAGGATTTGGGTTTTCTTAATACTTTCCAAGCTGGTGACTTGAGTGGTGGTTAGGGAGGAAATGTTTTAGGGCTGTTCTGGAGCTATTGAGGTCAGGTGTCTAGATACTCCCAGCTTGTCTGTTGAGGAGAATGCTGTTCTCATTGTGCTGCCTTTGGTGGTGCTGTGTGTGGCTCTTTAGATGTGGGTGAAGGTGAGCTGGGGGAGTTAATGAGATCTTTTTTAGGTGCTTTTGATAAAGTAGCCTGCCCTACAGGATTCACTGTGACTTTTTTCCTTAACCTATGCATTTCTCTCTGCTAGCTTTTGCTGTCTTTCTCATGCCTTTGATTTTCCCAGCTCCTCTTAGTTGAATTAACCTAAGTGCTCTGCTATGGTTTAAATGTGTCCCCCAAAGTTTATGTGCTGGAAACTCAATCCTCAATGCAACAGTTGGGATGTGGGGCCTAATAAAATAGCCTTCATGAATGAGTTAATGTTGTTATTGTGGTAATAGATTAGTAATCACAGAGTGGGCTTATTATAAAACAGAGTTCAGCCCCTTTTGCCCTCTTGCTTTCTTGCACTCTCTTTTCCTTCTGCCTTCTGTAGTGGGATGATGCAGCAAGAAGACCCTTACCAGATGCAGGCCCCTCAACCTTGGACTTCCTAACATCCAGAACTGTTAAGAAATAAAATTTATTCCTTTCCTTTCCTTTTCTTTCTCCTTTCCCTTCTCTTCCCTTTTCTTCCCTTCCCCTCCCTCCCTCTCTCTCTCCCTCCCTCCCTCCTTCCCTCCCTTCCTCCTTCCCTCTTTCTCTCTTTCCCTTCCTTCCTTTCCTTCTTTCCCTTCCTTCCTTTCCTTCCCTCCTTCCCTTTTTCCCTCCTTCCCTCCTTCCTTCCTTTTTTCTTTCCTTCCTTTTTTCCTTTTTATAAATTATGCAGTCTGTGGTATTCTTTTATAGAAGCATGAAATGGACAAAGACTCTATTTTCAAGAGCAAGCACTTTTGTACTTTCTGAGCGAATTATGACTGCAAAGGAAGTTCTATAGGTAGCTTCAGATCCACTACCTAGGAAGCATGCTACCAAGCAGACCTAGGATCTAGGATTTGATCAAGTGCTGGGCAACATGATACCTCTGCAATTTAGCACTTCCCTATATACCTCCAGTTGGCTCAGCCCATTAGGGCTAAAACTACCCCTCATATCCTGGTGTCTCTTATAGGCAGAAGCCTTGCCTAAACCCTAAGCTGCTTGGCTCACATTCTGTCTTGTGGTTTTTTTGTAGGGGGTTCAAATATACACAAAAGAAATATGTTGAACCTCCATGCACCCAACCCGCAGATTAAGCAGTTACCTCCATTTTTCCAGATTTGTTTCGTCTGCTTCAATCTCCCTAAAAATTTATGTTTGTACAGGAAAGACTGAATAAATAGCTAATTCTCCACCCTACCTCTCATCTTAAGTCACTTTTCAGAGTAGTAAGTTAGTGACCTAGTAACCTTCCCTGTAATGACCAGTAGTTTTTTTTTCTGAATACCATTATGAACTCATAGATTATTGTTTGCATTTGATGTATTTCAGGCCATTGCAGTCTTTATTGTTTTGGATGCTTACATTGTCTCATCTAGGTTAATAATTATCTCTTCAAGTTGACTTTCGTGACTTTTTGACGTGATCCTGTTGGACTTTGATGGCTTCCTTGCTTTCTGGCAAAAAAGATGTTCCAGGATCAATATACTGCACCATACATGGAGTCAGCCATTTCTCTAGGGAAACTTGATTCCTTTTAGTAGAGAACAGATTTTGAGGTCTTGGACTGAATGACTTTTGTGAACCTCCTCTCCTGAGACTACTGCCTGCATCCCTGCATATAGCCCATTTGGAGCTCTTGCTGGGCACCAACAGATCTCCTAAAACTGCTATATAGTTCTGCCTCACTCTTACAAAGATTCATCTCTTGAGAGTTTTGTGCTCTACCCCCAGATGTGGTCTTTCTGGTTCTGAAGCTTTTGCTTCAGTCACCCTGAATTTTGCCAGCCCTATGCATGCTATACCTTGGATTGCCAACTTGCCGTCACTGAAGCCAGTTTCTCTGGTTAGAATAGTTGCCCAAACCCATGCCTAATACTCTAGTAAACAAGGTTCTACCTAAGTTCATCAGCCTCCCTAAGTTCTGGAATTACAGGCTGCCACCATGCCCGGCCTTCACCAACATTTGCCATTATCCGTTTTTTTTTCTTCCTTTATACCTTAAAGCAGTATAAGAACAAGTGTCTTCAATTATAGGAAACAGTATAATCCCAGGGCATTAGGAGGCTAAGACAGGAAGATGTCTAGATGCCAGGAGTTTTTTTTTTGTTGTTGTTGTTTTGTTTTTGTTATTGTTGTTGTTGTTTTTGACAGAGTCTTGCTCTGTCACCCAGGGTGGAGTGCAGTGATGGGGTCCACTGCAACCTCCACCTCCCAGGTTCAAGTGATTCTCCTGCCTCAGCCTCCCGAGTAGGTGAGACTACAGGTACACGCCACTACTGCCCAGCTAATTTTTGTATTTTTGATAGAGTCAGAGTTTCACCATGTTGGCCAGGCTGGTCTCAAACTCCAGACTTCAGGTGATTTGCCTGCCTTAGCTTCCCAAAGTGCTGGGATTACAAGCATGAGCCACCATGCCCAACCTGATGCCAGGAGTTTTAGACTAGCCTGGGCAACATAGCAAGACCTTGTCTCTACAGAATATTTAAAAATTAGCCAAATGTGGTGGTGCCTGTGTATAGTCTGTCTCCCTCTCTCTCTTTTTTTTTTCTTTCTAACTTTTTGTGACATGGTCTGGCTCTGTCACCCAGGCTGAAGTGCAGTGGTGTGATCATGGCTCACTGCAGCCTGAAACTCCTGGGATCAAGTGATCAATCCTCCCACCTCATCCTACCAAGTAGTAGGGACCACAGGTGTATGCCACCCAGGTCTTTCTATGTTGTCCAGGCTGGTCTTGAGCTCCTGGCCTCAAGCAATCCTCTCACCTTGGCCCCCCACAGTGCAAGGATTACAGGTATGAGCCACCATGCCTGGCCCCTACCCTGCCTACTGAGAACCAAAAGAAGGACCCAAATTCTCCTTAGCTCAACTCGAGCCATTTCCTGATTGCTTCATCAGCAAGGAGCTGGTTATTGGGCTGTCCAGGCCTCCCAAGCAGCACAGAAATGAGGTGAAGGAGTTTTCCTGTTGCTCCACTCTGTAAGGAGTTGGAGGGTGATGTTTACTCGTTTGCAGAGAGAGAAGCCTTGTAGGCACCTCAGGATGGAGAGGACCCTGATTCCAATGTCCTTTTTTTCTTCAGAAACAGGACCTTGCCCTGTCACTCAGGATGGAGTTCAGTGCTCCTATCATGGCTCATTATAGCCTCAAACTCCCAGGCTCAAGCAATCCTACCATGTCAGCCTTCCCCTAGCTGGGACTACAGGTAAGCATCGTGACACTCAGTGAATTTTGTTTTTATTTTGTTGTAGAGATGGGACCTCAGTATGTTGCCACAGCTGACCTTGAACTCCTGCACTCAAGGGATTTTCCTGCCCTGGCCTCCCAAAGTACTGGTATTACAGGCATGAGCCATTGTGCCCACCGTCTCTGGTTCTTAACCTTCTGCCTCCCTCTTCCAGTTTTAAAGAATGCTTGTAATTACATGGGCTCTCCTAGATACTCCAGGATAATCTTGTTTTAAGGTCAGCTGATGAGCAACATTAATTTTATCTGCACTCTTAATTCTCCCTTCCTATGTAATTGTGCTGTGTAACATAGGACATGAGCAATTGGTGGTGGTGGGGGTTATTACTTTGGCCACCACAGTAACTATTTTATGCCAGGTACTCAGCTAAGCACTGGTGAATTAAGCATGAATAACACACACTCCCTAATCTCCATCCATTCATGGGAGGAGCACTTCACCTGCCATGCTCCTGAGAATCTCGGGAGTCAAAGAAGTCTTCTATGAGGAGGTGATGCCAAAGCAGACAAGTGACAGAGGAGTCGAAGCTAGCTAGGAAGAGAGTAGAGGTTTAAGGGGAAGCATATTATAAGCAGAGGATATTACCCACTTCAGAGACTCCCAGAGGAGAAAGAGTGTGTGTTCAAGGGGCAGATGAGGCTCAGTTGGACTCCATAGCAGATGAAATGGAGAGGGGCAAGCAGTGAGGCTGCCTTGCAAGGCAGGGCAGAGCAGGGGCTGTTAAGGAGTTTGGACTTAATCCCTGAGGCAAGGAGAAGTGATGTAAATGGGGGAGTAATATGATGAGATTCATGGATTAGAGACATGGCTCAGGCTGCTATAGAGAAGGCACCAGGGAGAGCAGATGGCTCAATGGGTGTGCAGGAGACCTCTCCCTGAGTTTAGGGAGAGGTTTTTAAAACAGAAGAAGTTTGAGTAATTTAAATGATGATGGGAAGGAGCTAAAAGTGGGGGATAGGTTAAAGATACAGGAAAGTGGGAGGAAGAACTGACAAGTGAGGTTCCAGAGAGGGCAGGAGAAGAGGAGATTCCCATAGGGGGATTAACACTTTCTTTTCTTTTTTCTTTCTAAGACAGGGTCTCACTCTGTCGCCCAGGCTGGAGTGCAGTGGCACAATCTTGGCTCACTGTAGTGTAGACTTCCCAGGCTCAAGGGATTTCTCCCATCCCAGACTCCCAAGTAGCTGGAACTACGGGTGTGCACCACCACCACACCTGGCTAATGTCTCTTTTTTTTGGTACACACAGAGTCTCACTATTTAGCACTGATTGGTCTCCAACTCCTGGCCTCAAGCGATCCTCCTGCCTAGGCTTCCCAAATTGCTGGGATTACAGGCATGAGCCACAATGCCTGGCCTCTGCTAGTTCCGTATTCTCTAGAGTTGTCTTTACTTTGTGCTAGTGTGTCCCTCATTGTGCTGATCCTCTGTAAAAATTAATCTTTTTTTTTTTTTTTTTTGAGATGGAGTTTCACTCTTGCTGCCCAGGCTGGAGTGCAATGGCGCTATCTCGGCTCAGCGCAACCTCCACCTGCCGGGTTCAAGCGATTCTCCTGCCTCAGCCTCCCGAGTAGTTGGGATTACAGGCATGTGCCACCATGCCCAGCTAATTTTGTATTTTTAGTAGAGATGGGGTTTCTCTATGCTGGTCAGGCTGGTCTCGAACTCCTGACCTCAGGTGATCTGTCTGCCTTGGCCTCCCAATGTGCTGGGATTACAGGCATAAGCCATTTTGCCTGGCCAAAATTAATACTTTTTATATTAAATTTACTTATATACATATATATACGTTTTTTCTTTTTGATACCAGGTCTCACACTGTCACCCAGGCTGGAGTACAGTGGCACAACCTCTGCTCACTGCAGCCTCCACCTGCCAGGCTCAAGCAATTCTCCTGCCTCAGCCTCCCGAGTAGCTGGGATTACAGGTAAGTGCCACCACACCCAGCTGATTTTTGTGTTTTTTGTAGAGACGAGGTTTCGCCGTGTTTCCCAGACTGTTCTCAAACTCCTGAGCTCAAAGCAGTCCACCCACCTTGGCCTCCCAGAGTGCTGGGATTACAGGTGTGAGCCATCTTGCTCATTCTAGTTTAAACTTTTGAGTGGTTTGTGTCTCCTGATTGGACTCCTACAAATACAGAATTGATGCTAGGAAGGGTACCAGGAGATAGACGCACACAGATGGGATTTGGGAATAGGTTTGGTTATCCAAGGAGCAGTGCTGAGCTCCTTGCTAATGGGATATGGGATGCTGGTGATTTCCAGGAAGTGAGCTCACAATGACTCAAGCTGCCACATACTGTTGATTGTGAAATGCCAGTTGAAGTATATGTCCTGCGAGCTTAGGGGTGCTACAAGTTGACCACTGCAGCAGTAAAGATGACTCTGAAGAATGGCGTGGGATGGATCCTTTCAAATGCACTTGAGCAGCGGTCTCCAACCACAGGGCCACAGAGCTGGAGGTGAGCAGCAGGCGAGTGAAGGGAAACTTCATCTGTATTTCTAGCCCCTCCCATCGCTTGCATGACCACCTGAGCTCCATGTCCTGTCAGATCAGCAGCAGCATTAGATTCTCATAGGAGCACAAACTCTGTTGTGAAGTGTGCATGTGAGGGATCTAGGTTGTGTACTCCTTATGAGAATCTAATGCCTGATATTCTGTTACTGTCTCCCATCACCCCAGATGGACAGTCTAGTTGCAGGAAAACAAGCTCAGAGATCCCACTGAGTCTACGTTATAGTGAGTTGTAGAATCATTTCATTATATATTACTATGTAGTAATAATAGAAATAAAGTGCACAATATATGTAATGCACTTGAATCATCCTGAAATTATTCCCTCACTCCCAGTCTGTGGAAAAATTGTCTTCCACACATTCACTCTGTTTTTTGGTAGAGGCAGGGTCTTAATATATTGCCCAGGCTGATCTCAAACTCCTGGCCTCAAGTAATATACCTCTCTCAGCCTCCCAAAGTGCTGAGATTACAGGCATAAGCCACCACCCTCAACCAAGACTTTCTTAAACCAAATAAAAATTAAGTGAGATTACTTGAGCCCAGGTGGTCAAGGCTGCAGTGAGCCTGATTGCACCACTGCACTCCAGCCTAGGTGACAGAATGAGACTGTCTCAAAAAATAAAATAAAATACAAATTAACCCTTTATGACATTCCCAGTAACTTCCTACGTGTTCCCCAGAAGTCTTTGAATTCTGTTTAATTTTCACATAACATTTAAGACATTTAAGAATTTATGTCTGTCTGTGTCATCCGTTTATGTCAAAAGATGTCTTTTTGTCACTTCCAGCTGGATCTACCATGAAGGACTTCTGAATCCAGGAAGAGAGACTGACTGGGCAACATGTTATTCAGGTACAAAAAGATTTGGACTGTAACTTAAAAATGATCAAATAATAGTGCATGCATCAAGTGCAATGGGAAGCTCTTCTGGAGAGTGAGAGAAGCTTCCAGTTAAGGTGACATTGAAGCCAAGTCCTGAAAGATGAGGAAGAGTTGTATGAGAGTGGGGAGGGAAGGGGGAGGTGGAGGGATGGGGAATGGGCCGGGATGGGATAGCGCAAACTGCCCAGGAAGGGAAACCAGCACCGTACAGACCTGAACAACGAAGATGGCGTATTTTGTTCAGGGAATGGTGAATTAAGTGTGGCAGGAATGCTTTGTAGACACAGTAATTTGCTTGTATGGAATTTTGCCTGAGAGACCTCATTGCAGTTTCTGATTTTTTGATGTCTTCATCCATCACTGTCCTTGTCAAATAGTTTGGAACAGGTATAATGATCACAATAACCCCAAGCATAATATTTCGTTAATTCTCACAGAATCACATGTAGGTGCCACAGTTATCTCCATTTTATGAATGGAGTGATGAAGCCTTAGGAATAATGAATGATTTGTGCAGGCTCACCTGGATATTAAGACTGAGTCAAATGTTGGGTCTGGTCTGACTTTAATGTTTGCTTTGTTCATGAGCACCACATATTGCCTCTCCTATGCAGTTAAGCAGGTAGGTGACAGAAAAGCCCATGTTTGTCTCTACTCACACACTTCTGACTGAATGTATGTATGGAGTTTCTACACCAAATTCTTCAGTGCTCTGGATATTAACTGGGTATCCCATGACTTTATTCTGACAGTACCTGGAGTTAGCACAGACCCCACAAGTTAGGGGCTCAGTCCCACGAGGCCATCCTCACTTCAGATGCCAATGGCAAGTCCTAAGTTGTCACCATACTTTTGACCAACCTGTTACCAATCGGGGGTTCCCATAACTGTCTTCTTGGGTTTAATAATTTGCTAGAACAGTTTGCGGAACTCAGAAAAACAGTTTATTTTCTTTTTTTCTGAGAGAGAGGGTCTTATTTTGTTGCCCAGGCTGGTGTGCAATGGTGCAGTCATAGCTCATTGCAGCCTTGGTTGTCTGGGCTCCAGTGGTTCTCCCACCTCAGCCTCCCTAGTAGCTGAGACTACATGCCTGCACCACCACATCTGGCTAGTTTCTTTTATTTTTTGTATAGATGGGGTCTTGTTGTGTTGGCCAGGCTGGCCACAAATTCCTGGTCTCAAGTGATCCTCCCACCTCAGCCTCTGAAAGTGCTGGGATTACAGATGTGAGCCACCACATCTGGCCAGTTCATTTCCTATTACTGGTTCATTGTGAAGGATACATCTCAGAAACAGTCAATGAAAGAGACGTGCATGCTGGATGCAGTGGCTCATGCCTGTAATCTCAGCACTTTGGGAGGCCAAGGTGGGAGGATCGCTTAAACTCAGGAGTTTGAGACCAGCCTGGGCAACATGGTGAAAACCTGTCTCTATAAAAAATTAAAAAATAATAATAATAACCGGTGTGGTGTTGTGCACCTAGAGTTCCAACTACTAGGGAAGCTGAGATGAGAGGATACCTTGAGCTGGGGACTGGGGAGGCTTAGGTTACAGTAAGCTGAGATTGTGCCACTGCACTCTAGCTTGGACAAAAGAGCCTGATCCTGTCTCAAAAAAAAGAAAGATACCCAGGGCAAATTAAGTTCGGAGGGGCACAGAGCTCCCATGCCCTCTGTTGAACATGCGACCCTCCCAGCATCTCCTGTGTCCAGCAACCCTGAAAGCTCTGCAAACCCCGTTCAGGGTGTTTATGGAGGCTTTATTATGCAAGCATGATTGATAAAATCTTTGGCTGTTGGTGATTAAGTCGGTCTCCAGCCCCTCTTCCTCCTGGAGTTCAGTGCATGAGGCTGAAAGTTCCAAGCCTCTTACCATGTGGTTGCGTGGTAATCAGCCCTCCTCTTGAAGAAATTTAGGAGCTTGCAGTCACCCAGTCATCTCAACAACATCCCCAAATGCATTCTTACCATGCTGGAGATCCCAAAGTTCTTAGAGGCTCTTGTGTTAGAAACCTTGGACCAAGACCAAATATTAAAACAAAAGATGTTCCTGTCACATCTATCACTGAGGTCTTTGTAAGAGCTTTAGAAGCTCTGTGCCAGGAACCAGGGACAGAGATTAAATATATATTTCTTTTCTTTTTTTTGAGACAGAATCTCCTGTGTCATCCAGGCTGGAGTGCACTGATGTGATCATAGCTCACTATAGCTTTGGCCTCCTGAGATCAGGCAATCCTCCCATCTCAACCTCCCAAGTAGCTAGGACTACACATGCATGTCACCCATGCCCAGCTCATTTTTGTAGAGTCAGAGTTTTGCCATGGTGGCCAGGTTGGCCGTGTTGGCCAGATGGGGTCTTCTTTTGTTGCCCAGGCTGGCCACAAATTCCTGGGCTCAAGTGATCCTCCCACCTCGTCCTTGTAGAGATGAGATTGAGTTATGTCGTCCAGGCTGATCTCAAACTCCTGGGCTAAATCGATTGTCTCACCTCAGCCTCTCAAGGAGCTGGGACTACAGGCGCATACCACCATGTCGGGCTAATATTTATTTTTATTTTTTTCTAGAGGGGGTGGTCTCACTGTTTTTCGTGCTAGTTTCAAACTTCGGGCCTCAATTGTTCCTCCTGCCTTGACCTCCCAAAGTGTTGGGATTCTGGGTGGGAGCCACCATGCCCAGCAATCACAAGGGTCTTTATAAAAAAAAGAGAGTAGGAGACTCAGAATTGGAGCAGGAGATGTGGTGATGAAAGCAGAGGTAAGAGAGGGAGATTTGAAGATGCTTCACCTCTGGCTTTGAAGATGGAGTCAGGGGCCATGATCCAGGGAATGGGGGTGGCTTCTAGAAGCTGGAAAAGCCAAGGGAACATATTAGAGTCTCCAGAAGGAATGCAGCCCTGCTGACACCTTGACTTTAGCCTTAATAGACCTAGTTTGGGTTTCTGGCCCCTAGAACTGTAAGATGGTAGATTTGTGGTGCTTTAAGCCACTAAATGTAGGAAACTGCAAACTATGTTGCAGCAGCAAGAAGAAATGAACATGAAGCCAGGCATGATGGCTCATGCCGGTAATCCCAGCACTTTAGGAATTTAGGCAGGAGGATCACTTGAGGCCAGGAGTTCAAGACCAGTCTGGGCAACATAGTAAGACCTTGTCTCTACAAAAAATGAAAAAATTGGCCAGGCATGGTGGCTCACGCCTGTAATTCCAGCACTTTGGGAGGCCGAAGCGGGCAGATTACCTGAGGTCAGGAGTTTGACACCAGCCTGGCCAACATTGTGAAACCCTGGCTCTACTAAAAATACAAAAATTAGCTGGGCGTGGTGGCACACACCTGTAATCCCAGCTACTTGGAAGGCTGAGGCAGGAGAATCACTTGAATCTGGGAGGTGGAGGTTGCAGTGAGCCGGGATCGCACCGTTGCACTACAGCCTGGGCAAGAAGAGTGAAACTCTGTCTCAAAATAAAATAAAATAAAATAAAATACTAAAAAATTTAGCCAGGCATGGTGGCATGAACCTGGAGTCCCAGGTACTCGGGAGGCTGAGGTGGGAGGATCGCTTGAGCCTGGAAATTTGAGGTTGCAGTGAGCTGTGATTTTGCCACTGCACTCCAGCCTTGGTGACAGTGAGATCTTGAAAAAAAGAAAGAAGAAAGTAAAGAAAGAAGAAATGAGCATGGCGGGCATGGGGACAGATGGTAATGTTAAATAGAATAGTCAGGGGTGGCCTCCTAAGTGAAAATTGAGTAAGGATTTGAAGGAGGGGAAGGAGGTGGCCATGGTGCTGAGGGAAGAGGATTGTAGGCAGAAACAATAGAATAAACTGTCTGAGGTGTGTCTCTGGCTCTGGAAGGAGGCCCATGGAGCAGATGGAGAGAGGAAGAGAATTAGGGGAGGGAGCCAGGGAGTTGCTGGGTGGGGATCAGTACAGATCACATAAGCCCTGGGAGGTTATTGCTGGGGCTTTGGCTTTTACTCTGACTGAGATGGGAACTGCGGGAGGGTTCTGAGCAGAGAGGCGACATGATCTGTCTCCCGATTTAAAAGCATTCTCTGGCTGCTGAGTTGAGAAAGACTGTGGGAAGATGTGATAGAAGCATGGGAGCCAAGCTTTGGCAACATCCAGGCGGGAGATGATGGTGGTCCTGACCAGGGTCGTGGTGGTGTTGAGAGATGGTCAGAGGGGAGAAGTAGGGGAGGAGGCCAGGGAGTTGCTGGGTGGGGATCTTTAGTAGATATCGAAGACAATCAACAGGATTTCCTGACAGACCGGATATGGGGTGTGAGAGAAGGCAGTGGTCAAGGTTGAGTTTGATTGTTACTGAAATTATTAAGTAATTTTAAAAAACACTACTGCCTTTCCCAATCCTACCAAGTATGGGATGCTAGATTAAAGAAATCTCTTCAGGCTGATTGCAATGGCTCATGCCTGTAGTCCCAGCTCTTTGGTAAGCAGAGGTTCGAGTATCTTTTAAGGGCAGGTGTTCAAGACCAGCCTGGACAACACAGCAAGATCTGCTCTTTACAAAAATATTTTTCAAAATTAAATAAATGTAGCTAGGCATGGTGATGTGTACTTGTAGTTTCAGCTACTCAGGAGGCTGAAGTGGGCAGATCTCTTGAGGTCAGGAGTTTGAGGCCAGCTTGGGCAACATAGCAAGAACCCTCACTCTACAAAGAAATTTAAAAAATAACCAGGCATGGTGACACTCAACTGTACTACCAGCTACTGGGGAACTGAGGCAGGAAGATGGCTTGAGCCCAGGAGGTCGAGGCTGCAGCGAGCTGTAAATGCACAGCTGCACTCCAGTCTGGGTGACAGAGCAGTACCTGTCTCACAATACAAATAAAAATACAAGTAAAATAATATCTCAAGTCAGAGCCTTTTGGCTCTGCAGCCCTTGAAACCCCTCAGCCGTGCAGTGGGGTTTGCATCGCTGGGAATGAGGAGACCCCTGCCCGGTGTTGTTGCCTGGCTAATCAGTGTTTTAAAAGATACATTAATCGGGGTGGGCGCGGTGGCTCACACCTGTAATCCCAGCACTTAGGGAGACCCAGGCGGGTGGATCATCTGAGGTCAAGAGTTCAAGACCAGCCTTGCCAACATGGTGAAACTCCTTCTCTACAAAGAAAATACAATAATTAGCTGCACATGGTAGTGGACGCCTGTAATCCCAGCTACTTGGGAGGCTGAGGTAGGAGAATCACTTGAACCTGCGGGGCGGAGGTTGCAATGAGCTGAGATTGAGCCACTTCACTCCAGCCTGGGCAAGAGAACAAGACTTTGTCTCAAAGAAAAAAAAGTATTATATCAACATGTAATGGTTTTATTATTAATATGTAATGAATATTAAATATTTTTAAAATCTTATATCAACATGTAATGGCTTTAATATGTGATGAATAATATTTAAAAATTTGGGTCTTATTTTCTAGTTTTAATATAATTATCTACAGAAAGAGATAGTCTTAGAGATCTTCAATAAAGTTAAAAAAGGTAAAGGGATGTTAGACCCCAAAAGATTGAGAATTTCTAGTTTACAAATATTCAGACTAAGCCACATACAGCTTGCTACTTGAACTACTTTTTTTCTTTGTTTTTTATTTTAGGAGATGGGGGTCTCACCCTGTCACCCAGGCTTGAGTACAGTAGTGCTATCACAGCTCACTGCAGCCTTGAACTCCTGGGCTAAGGGTACTTCTACCTGAGCCTCCTGAGTAGCTAGGACTGTAGGTATACATGACGATACTTGGCTAATTTTTAAATTGTTTTGTAGACATGGGGTCTCACTTTGTTGGCCAGGCTGGTGTCAAACTAATGGCCTCAAGTGACCCTTCCACCCCTGCCTCCCATCCTAGAGGTATGTGCCACCACAAGGAGCACTTGTTCAATTTTCTAAAGAAAAAATTTCTAAAGTAAGGCTGTGGGATGATGGCAGGAAGATAAAAGAAAAACAGAAGAATAAGTTAAAATGACTTATTCACACATATTCTTTTGACAGCAAGAAGAACTTTTAGTATATACATTCCTTACAAACAAACAAACGGCAGATAAACAATGTTGTATAGGAACTTCAAAACACACTGTACAATATTCCCACTTTGCTGACATAAGTTATGGAAATTTCGTGGTTTCCTTGAGTGTCGCTACCAGTATTTTGCTTCTCTGATGATTTTTATCAACTTCCTCATCTGTTAACTTCTCTCCAAGGTATGTCATGTCATGACATACTGCTGTTGCACGAACACGGCCAGTGTCTTCCTATTAAACATGTAGAATGCTTTCCTAATTTCTCTTTTTACTCTCTGTCTTTGTGTTCTGCATTTTCCTTACTTTTGTTGTCAGAAACTCCAGAAAGTCAGTCGTACTAATTTATCACGATTTGCTTTATTTATTTATACTTTGCTTATATGGAATTTTGCCCAACAGACCTCATTACAATTTCTAACCTGTTTTATTTTGTTTTTTTTTCTCTGAGACAGGGTCTCACTCTGTTGTCCAAGGCTGGAGTGTAGTAGTGCTATCGCAGCTGACTGCAGCCTCAACCTTCCAGGCTGAAGCGATCCTCCCACCTCAACCTCCCACGTGGCTGAGACTACAGGTGCTTGCCACTATGCCAAACTAATATTTGGAATTTTTGTATACGTGGATTCCAGAGGGGTGACAGCGAAACGTGAGTAAGCATGGATTTTGGTATATGCAGAGATGGGGGCTGGAACTAATTCTGTATACTGAGGGACGGCGACTGTATATGTTTTTACAATTACGCTGTAGGATACATACTGTTGCGTAGCCTTGAAAATAATAATTTTTAATTGAGTGGAATAATAATAATAATATTGCTAAAAGTAGCAGCTGGCCAGGTGTGGTGGCTCACACTGGTAATCACAACACTTTGGGAGGCTGAGGCAGGAGGATGGCTTGAGGCCAAGAGTTTGCGATAGGCCTTGGAAACAAAGGGGGAGTCACCATCCCTACAGAAAAATACATGAATTAGCCTAGTGTGGTGGCATATTCCTGTATTCCCAGCTACTTGGGAGGCTGAGGTGGGAGGATCACTTGAGCCCAGGGAGGCTGAGACTGCAATGAGTCATGATCAGGCCTCTGCACTGCAGCCTGGGTGACAGAGTGAGACCCTGTCTCAAAACAACAAAAAAGTAGCAGCTAACATCAACTGACCTTTTATACCAGGTGCCTATTGATATCATAGTTTAATTTCTTAGAACTGTTTCTTATTTCACTTACCAACTCTGTCTTCAGTTACTCCCAGATTTTTACTGTGTGTGTACAGATGACCTTTTGTTTAGATTGAATTGTCTCCCCAGAAGTAAGATTACTGTGAGTCATGGTGAATGGACATTCTCATTACCCTTGATGTAAATTGACAGGGTTTTGGGTGCCTCCCAGCTATAATCTTAGCACTTTGGGAGGCTAAGAGAGGAGGATTGCTTGAGGCCAAGAGTTGGAGGAGGCAGTATGGCAGTATGGTGAGACCCTGTCTCCATTATTTTAAAAAATTGACAGGCTTTACCCGGGAAGGCTTATACACAATGTAAACACCCCTCATAGTATAAGAAAGTGCCCATTTCACTGCACCTTTGCCAGCACAGGGTATTATAATTTAGTAAGTCATTTTTTGTTTGATTATTTTAAATAGATAAAAGACCTCATGTTACTTTACTTGTCACATTTCAACATCTTTCCTCAGCTTATTAGCTCTATCTCTTTTCTGTCTGTAAACGGTTTTTGTTGTTTTGTTCTTTGAGACAGGGTCTTGCTCTGTCACCAGGCTGGACTGTAGTGGCATAATCATGCCTCGTTGCAGCCTTGACCTCCCAGGCTCAAACTTCAGCATTCCGAGTAGCTGGGACTACAAGTGTGCACCACCACTCCCAGCTAACTTTTTTCTTCTTTTGGATAGAGACAGGGTCTCACTGTGTTGTCCAGACCGGTCTCTAGCTCCTGGCCTTAAGCAATCCTCGTGCATTAGCTTCTCAAATTGCTGGAATTTCAGGCATGAGCCACCATGCCTGGCCTGGGCTAGTCCTGTATTCTCTAGAGTTCTCTTTACTTTGTGCTAGCCAATCTCTCATTATGCTGTTCACCTGTTATAATGAATAATTCTCCGTATTAAATTTTACCACTTTAAACTTTTGAGTGGTTTATGCTTCCTGATTGGACTCTGACTAACATGTTAGGAAGGGTCCCAGGAGATAAACCCACACAGATGGGATTTGGGCATAGGTTTGGTTTCCCAGGGGGCTGTGCTGAGCTCTTTGCCAGTGGGAAATGGGATGCTGGTGATTTCCAGGAAGTGACCTCACAATGACTCAAGCTACCACTTACTGTTGATTGTGACAAAATGCCAGCTGAGGCACATGCCTTGGGAGCTAAGTGGTTGCTGCCCTTGACCACTATGAAGACTGGTGTGGGAAGGGTCGCTTTGGATGCACTTGAGCAGGGGTCCCCAACCACTGAGCCATGGAGCCGTAGGGAGCCACACAGCAGGAGGTGAGTTGTGTGGAGTGAGGGAGTGAGGGAAGCTTCGTCTGTATTTACAGCCACTCCCCTTTGCTCACATTCCCGCCTGAGCTCCACCTTCTCAGATGAGCAGCAGCATTAGATTCTCATAGGAGAACGCACCCTGTTGTGAACCGTGCATGTGAGGGATCTAGGTTGTGCTGTCCTTATGAGAATCTAATACCTATTGATCTGTCACTTTGTCCCATCACGCTCAGGTGGGACCATCCAGTTTCAGGAAAACAAGCTTAACACGCCCACTGATTCTACATTATGGTGAGTTCTATAATTATTTTATTATATATTGGATATCTAATAAATATATATTTATTATATATATAAATATGTTAAATATATTAATATATTAAATATATTATTATCTATTGTAATAATGGAAATAAAGTGCCTAACAAATTTAAATGTGCTTAAATCTTTTGGCCCAGCTCCTACTTCCCGGCAGCCTCTCCAGGCCCAGAACTTTCTCCAGTCAGCCTCTACAGACCAAGCTCATGACTCACAGTGGCATATTTAGGCCCATACCCCACCTCATGGCAGTCTCCGCAGATTAGCCTACTGCCTCACAACAGCCTCCACAGGCACAGCTCCATCGTTACAATGGCCTCTTTAGACCCAGCTCCTGCCTCCCAGCCTTCTCTCCAGGCCCTGAGCTTTCTCAAGTCGACCTCACCAGGCCCAGCTCATGCTTCTTTGCAGCCTCTCCAGGCCCAGCTCCTGCATCTTGGCCCCTCCAGGCCCAGCCTCTGCCTCCTGTCGGCCTCTACAGTCCCAACATCTACCTCACAGCAGATTCTTCAGGCCCAGCATCTGCCTCACTGTGGACCCCCCAAGCCAAGCTCCCAACCTTTCAGCAGCTTCTACACACCCAGCTCCCGCCTGCCAGTGGCCTCTTCAGGCCCATGGGGCTCATTCCTCACAACAGCCTTTCCAGGCCCAGTTTTTCCCTTCCGGCGGCCTCTCTGGGCTGAGAACCTCCTCAAGTCGGCCTCTCCAGACCACTTGCACCCTCCGGGCGTCCTCTCCGGGCCAAGCTCCTCTTCCTGGCTGTGTCTCCAGGCCCGACTCCTGCCTGTCAACAACCTCTTTGGACTCAGTGCCTACCCATCTCCTGGCTGCCTTGGTTGGCCCACAGCTTCCTCAAGCCACGCTCCCCAGGCCCAGGTCAGGCCTCACGGTGGCCTCTCCAGGATGAGCTCCTGCCCTCCGATGGCACCTGCAGGCCCCAAATGGTCTCCGGTCGGTGGGCTTCTCCACGCCAAGCTTGGGCCTCCCGGCGACCTCTGCAGGCCCAAGTTGTCCTGAAGTCGGCATCTCCCGGGCCTGCCTCCCAGCAAGTAAGCAAGCTCTTTTGGCTCAACTCCTGCCCAGCTCCCAACCGCCTTTGTAGGTCCCGAACTTTCTCCAGCCAAGTTCTTCGGGCCTAATTCCTGCCGCCCGGTGGCCTGTATGGGCCCAGTAATGGTTGGAGAGTGGCCTCTGCAGGTCCCACTCTTGCCTCCCAGGGGCCTCTCCAGGCCCAGCTCTTGCCCCCACGGCGGCCTCCCGGGGCCAAGTCCCTGCCTGCCTCCCAGCAGCCTGTGTGCAGCCCAGCTCCTCCCTCACGGTGGCGTGTTGATGCCCATGCCTCTGGTACCCTGCCCAGAGGCATGAGCCCCTGCCACACACTGGCTCCTCCCACGCTGAGAGAGGTCAGCATGAGCCCCTTGCCTCACACCGGCCCCTCCCATGCTGAGAGATGTCAGCGTGAGCCCCTTGCCTCACACGGGCCCCTCCCATGCTGACAGAGGTCAGCCTGAGCCCCTTGCCTCACACCGGCCCCTCCCACGCTGAGAGAGGTCAGCGTGAGCCCCTGCCTCAACAGGCCACCGTGAGGGAGGAGTAGGGTCGCACGCAGGCTGCTGGGAGGCAGGCAGCGACTTGGGCCTGGGAGGTCGTGGTGGGGCGAGAGCTGGGTCTGGAGACACCCCTGGGAGGCAACAGCGGGGCCTACAGACTCTGTTCTCCAGCCGGAGCTGGGACTGTTCAGGTACTGGGAGGCGGGATGTGGGTCTGAAGAGCTTGGTTGCAGAAACTTCGGGGTGTACAAACGCAGGCGGGAGCTGAGCCAAAAAAGCTTGTTTGCTGGGAGGCGGGAGATGCAACCAGGAGAAACAGCTGTGCCTGCAGAGGCCGCCATGTGGGAGGCGGAGGCTGGGCCTCCTCAAATCGGCCTCTCCAGACCCACTTGCATCCTCCCGGCGTCCTCTCCGGGCCCAGCTCTTCCTCCCGGCTGTGTCTCCAGGCCTGACTCTGGCCTCCCAACAACGTCTTTGGACTCAGCTCCTGCCCAGCTCCCAGCGGCCCTGGTAGGCCCACCACTTCCCGAAGCCAAGCTCCCCAGGCCCAGCTCAGGCCTCACGGTGGCCTCTCCAGGCTCAGCTCCTGCCCTCCAATGGCAAGGTCAGTGGGCTCCTCTAGGCCCAGCTTGGGCCTCCCGGCGGCCTCTGCAGGCCCAAGTCGTCGTCAAGTCGGCCTGAAATTGGGCCTGGAAGAGCAGCAAGTCGGCCTCCCCGGGCCCAGCTCCGTCCTCTCGGTGGCCTCTCCAGGTGCAAAACTTCCTCGAGTCAGCCTCTCCAGGCCCAGCTCCTCCTGCCTCCCAGTGGCCTCTTTCAGCCCAGACCAGCTCATGGCTCTTGGCGGCCTTCCCAGGCCCCGCTTTTGACTTTTGGTGGCCTCTTCAGGCCCAGAACTTGACCTCCAGTGGGCCTTTGCAGGCCCGGCCTCCTGCCTCTCGAAGGCCTGCATGGGCCCGGACTCACAGCGGACTCACAGCGGACTCTCCATGCCCAGCTAGCTCTCGCCTCATTGCGGCCTCCCGAGTCCAAAGCTCCTGCCTCTCGGCTGCTTCGGCAGGCCCAGCTCCCGCCTGCCAGTGGCCTCTTTAGGCCCAGCTCATTCCTCACAACGGCCTTCCCAGGCCCCGTTTTTCCCTTCCGGCAGCCTCTTGGCCTCTAATTTGTTTATCTTTTGTGTATAAATCCCAAAATATTGAATTTTGGAATATTTCCACCATTATGTAAATATTTTGGTAGGTGATTTATTTGGGGTGAGTTTCTGCACCAAGCCCGAATTTTTTATTTTATTTTCCTTATTATTTGGTGTTAAATAGGTTTAATGACGGTCATGGCAACTTTTTGGCACAATGAAAAATATCGCCCATGATCAACGTGTTCTGTTCTGGGGAAGGGGGCAAAGGCAGGGTGAATCACTTTCTTAAAAAGTATAGCTCAAGTTGGGAGTGCAGAGGGAATGGGGAGAAAACCCTCCCACTGCCTGTGTCAAAGTGCAGGAGCCCCCACCCCCATACTCACCTGAGTCCAGCCCCTCTGGGGAAAGAAGGGGTGCATGAACTCCCCCTAGTCCGCAGGCACCTCCCTGTGGCCCAAGGCCCTCTTCACACTCCATCTTGTAGCCCCTACAGGAGCTATTTTCCGAAAAGTGAAAAGCTCTGAAGGTCCCACAATTCATGGTATGTACACCTCCCTCACCAGGGGCTGCAAAGTGGCCTGGAGCTCCATACTGAGTAGAAGTCTTTGGGCCAGAGTCAGCATCTGGCTGACGGTCCGGATATCCTGGTTGGAGTGACCCTGGTGCTCCCTGCCAGGGCCTGGTGCCGCTTGCTGAAGATCATGACCGCCACTCATGGGCCACCGGATGTGGTCCTTGTCCCATTTGTTGGGGCTGCGTCCATCCTTCTCAGAAGATGAGTCCTGTTCCTTGCGCAGGGCACTGAGGGACTGGGCCTGACATCATCTGAGTGGTAGAGGCAACTGGGTGTCAGGAGACATGATGGAGAGGAAAGCATCATCATGGTCATTCTCTGTCTCACTGTTCAGCAGGGACTCCCCTGAGGGGCCCAGGGCTCCTCCTCCATGGTGGGAGGTGAGCTTTTACCAGGTTCCACCACCCCCAAAGTGTGTGGGGTTGCGGGCCCTGGGCTTTCAGGGCAGGTGGCTCCAGGTGGCCGCCCAGGGTCAACACTCCCTGTCCCACCTGGTGGACGCTCATGAGCAACAGCTGCCAACTTGACAGGTTGTTTTCTTTGGTTGGAGGCCACTGAGTGACTGGCAGGTTGCTGGGCCTCATGTGGCTGCAGGGAGGGGTGAGGAAGGGGATGGAGTACCAGGGGAACACGGCCGCAGAGTGACCTTCCACATTCCTCCACACGAACATGCTGACGCCACGGGAGGCCTCACTGAACGCAGGCCTGGGGGCCGAGTACTTGGTCTGGGCAGGGGGTTCCTGGCAGGGGCTCACACCTCCTCACCCCCTCCTCAGCCAAGGTGGCTTGGGCCCAGAGAAGGGGAGGTTGGAGAGGAGCAGAAGGCCAGGCCTCAAGTTTTGTTTTTTTTGTTTGTTTTGTTTTTTGTTTTTGAAATGTAGTTTGACTCTTGTCACCCAGGCTGGAGTGCAGTGGCACGATCTCAGTGGCCTTCATACCTGGCTAATTTTTTGTATTTTTACTGGGGGTGGGGTTTTGCCATGTTGGCCAGGCTGGTCTTGACCTCCCGACCTCAGGTGATCCACTCACCTCAGCCTCCCAAAATGGGATTACAGGCATGAGCCACCGCTCCCAACTTCATTCATTTTTACTTGAAAAACTCCATTAAGCATTTTTTTAAGGTAGACCTAGTGGTCCTGAATGCCCTCAGCTTTGTTTGTCGAGGAAGCACGTTATTTCTTTTTTCTTTCTGAAGGACAGCTTTGTCAGACATAGTATTAGTTGCTGGCAGTTTTTTTCTTTCAGCACTTTGAATGTATTATTCGATTCTGTCCTGACCTGCAAAGTTTCTTTAACTTTTGACTATTTGATTATATTGTGACTTGGTGAGTATCTATTTGGTTTGAACCTCTTTAGGAATCTTTAAGCTTCATGGATTTAGATGTGTAAATCTTTCCCATGATTTAGGCAGTTTTCAGCCATTCTTTAAATAAGCTTTCTTCTCCTTTCTCTACTTTCCTTCCCAGACTCCCATAACCTGACAATGGTTTGCCTAATGGTGTCTTGTTGGCTTTCTTTTGTCTGTCTCTTTTTTTTTTTCTTTTTTTTTTTTTGAGACAGAGTCATGCTCTGTCACCCTGGCTGGAGTGTAATGTGTGGTCTCGGCTCACATTGCACTCCACCCTCCGCCTCCTGGGTTCAAGCGATTCTCCTGCCTCAGCCTCCCAAGTAGCTGGGACTACAGGTGTGTGCCACCACACCCGGCTAATTTTTGTATTTTTAGTAGAGATGGGGCTTTGTCATGTTGGACAGGCTGGTCTTGAACTCCTGACCTCTTAATCTGCCTGCCTCGGCCTCCCAAAGTGTTGGGATTACAGGCTTGAGCCACCACACCCAGCCTTCTTTTCTCTTTTTTATTCTTTTTTTCTTTGTCCTCTGACTGGATAATTTCAGAAGATCTATATTGAAGTTTACAGATTCTCTCTCCTGTTGAAGTTTACTATTTTGTTATATCACCCAGTCTGGTCTTGAACTCCTGGGCTCAAGAGATCCTCCCACCTTGGCCTCCCAAAGTGCTGAGTTTACAAGCATGAGCCACTGCATCCAGTCAGTCCCAGCACTTTGGGAAGCTGAGGTGGGAGGATCACTTGAGCTTAGGAGTTTGAGACCAGCCTGGGCAACGTACTGAGAACTTGTCTCTATATTAAAAAAAAAAAAAAAGTCTTTGGGAGGCCAAAGCGGGAGGATCACCTGAGGTCAGGAGTTCGAGACCAGCCTGGCCAACATGGCAAAACCCCATCTCTACTAAAAATACAAAAATTAGCCAGGTGTGGTGGCACACGCCTGTAGTGGTGGTGCATGCCTGTAGTCCCAGCTACTCAAGAGGCTGAGGCAGGAGAATCACTTGAACTGGGAGATGGAGGTTGCAGTGAGCTGAGATCGCACCAGTGCACTCCAGACTGGGCAACAGAGTGAGACTCCATCTTATAAAAGGAAAAAAGAAGAAAAGAAAAATTCCATATCTGAGTGTTTACTCCTGAGTTTTTGACATTGTTATTAAGATCGTGCTCTACTGTGATGATTTGGGTTTGTTTGATAGTCAGAAAAAAGCATATTCTTTTGGGTGTTCAGCCACACTGCTTTGGTGTCACAACTGCACATTGGTTTCACAGCTGCAGGACAAATTCGAGCATCTTAAAATGATTCAACAGGAGGAGATAAGGAAGCTCGAGGAAGAGAAAAACAACTGGAAGGAGAAATCATAGATTTTTATAAAATGAAAGCTGCCTCTGAAGCACTGCAGACTCAGCTGAGCACTGATACAAAGAAAGACAAACATCGTAAGAAGCAATAGTTTCTCCTACTATTCTGAGAGCCTTATCATTCTACATCCCATCTTCCTGTGAGATTGTCTTTGTAGCATTTAACTCTAATTGCAGTTCTCTTTTTAAAAATTGGCTTGCTTATTGTATATTTTCCCCAACTAAAGCGTGAACTCCTAGCAGGTCGTGGTGGCTCATGCCTGTAATCTCAGCACTGTGGGAGGCTGAGGTGGGTCGACTACCTGAGGTCAGGAGTTCGAGACCTATTTAGATAGGCATGTGAAATTATCTAGGAAATCAAAGGATTGCAGATGGAATCAGAACCACGTTGCCACAGTTTCATTCTGGCTTCAGCCTTGAGTACAGTATGGACTGAATGGAGACTACTAGGCTCTCAGCCATCTGCTGCGTTCTGGTAGTGCTCTACAATCATGTGTCTCTACTACTTCTTTTCAATGTAAATACTAGTGTAAAACTACTCAGCCACAAGCTCTGAGAGAGATCGAGAGATGTCCTTCTCTTAATAGAGATAAGTCATTTGGTGGAATAACTCTTCGAGTCAACCAGTGTAAGTAACAGAGACACCAAAAACCAGCTATTAGTTTAGTTTGCTTGACCCAGCAATCTACCTCTTAGTATATGCTTTGGTGACACTCATGTACTTATGCACCAGGTGGCAGGTGTGTACTAGAATTAAGATATTCATAGTAGCATTGTTTCAGATAGTAAAAAAGTGTTATCCACAAAAAAATGGATGAATTATCAGTGAAAATTACTGAACTTTGGACACACACACATCCTGCCAACCGTCATCAAAAAAAGTATTATTTCTTATTCTCCATCCTAACCTAGATAAGTGGAAGAGAAGAAAGAATTTTTTAAAAAAAGTCCTGATAGCTGGAAAACTTCCTTCACTGTATCCAAAGTTATGAGAACTCTTTGGGTTGTGTCTCCAAACTGAGATTCAGAAAAGCAATCACAATTAATCAATAAATTATCATTTTCATAGGACATTTCTAAATTTCCAAAGTGAATATAGCCTTTTATTTTTCAATCCAGCTAGCTAGCTAGGTCCATCCATATCCATGCACATCATCTGGTTTAATAGATTTCTCATTATGCTGTATTCATCTGTATATATTCTAATGTTGGAGAATTTTCTCAAATTTAAATATGATTTAGATAAACTTAACAGAGTGTCAGCAGTACTTAGATAAAGCAATTTTTTTTTTTTTTGATAAATGGTCTCTCTGTCACCTAGGCTGAAGTGCAGTGAGGGAGTTATGCCTCACTGCAGCCTCAACCTCCCAGGCTCAAGTAATCCTCCCACCTCAGCCTCCTGAGTAGCTGGGATTACAGGTGTGCACTACCATGCCTGGCTAATTTTTGTATTTTTTTTTGTAGAAATGGGGTTTCACTGTGTTGCCCAGGCTGGTCTTTCTGGGCTCAAGCAATCCACCCACCTCAGCCTCCCAAAGTACTGGGATTACAGGCATGAGCCACTACATGCAGCCTAGATAAAGCAAATTTTTAAATTGATTTGATACTTTATTTTACTCATAAAAAAAAACCTGAATGCTAATTGTTAACCAACTATTGTTAAATTTTAAGGGCAATTGGGTAGCATGGTCTTAGGTCTGATTATAAATGTTTGTCTTTTTTGGGAGCCTGTGATTTTTTCAATGCAAAGCAGCTTTTAAAACATCTTGTGAGAACGGTATTTAGGAGGAGAACAAAAAAGGGAATTCTGAATTGTAATGACAGATGTAAACATGTCTTTCATTAGGGTTCACTTTGGTTTTCTTTTTCTTTAGTGGTTTTTGGCAAATTTGTCATATCAAGAAGCACTTTCAGACACACAAGTTGCTATAGTTAATATTTTATCTTCAACTTCCAGTAAGAAATTTGTCTTTAAAAATCTGCATTATAAATCAGTGTATGTATTTCTGTTATATATATGTGTACATGTACAACATTTTAATCTTGTTATAGCTTCTTACATTAGTTCTAATATACATTAGTCTGTTATAACTGCCTTTTAATCTGTATACAGTCAGGTGCTGCATATGATGTTTCAGTCTACAACAGACTGCATATACGATGGTGGTCCCATAAGATTATAATACTGTATTTTTACTGTACCTTTTCTATGTTTAAATATGTTTGGATACACAAATACTTACCATTGTGCTACAGTTGCCTACAGTATTCAATACAGTAGCATGCCATACAAGTTGGTAGCCTACAAGCAATAGGCTTATAGCATATAGCCTATCTGTGTAGTAGGCTATACCATTTAGGTTTGTGTGAGTATGCTCTATGATGGTGGCACAAGGATGACATTGCCTAACGACACACATTTTCTCTATATTTATCCCTGTTGTTAAGCATGACTGTAGTTTCATGCCTTAGCCTGTGCTATTTATGTTCCTTCAAATACTTTACAATATTTTTTATATAACAACATATTACAGTTTTATAGGCTGGCCTTTTGTATTGTAGTTGCCTTTCCCTTCACACATCCTTTCCAGAGATCTTTTTCTAGACCCTTTGGCTAAAATTTAATTGCTTATTTCAGAACTATAATTTGCCCTATGATAGGTGTTTTATTTTTAAGATTGAATCACCTTTCAAATCTGGAAGACAAAAGTATTTTTAAAGCTATAAAAGTAACTTTAGGGACACAGGCTTGATTATGATGAAGTCAGCTTGTTACTCTGAATAAGATTTAAGTTTCTTATTAGTTTAAAATAAATAGGACTGTACTTGATCTGTACTGTTGAAATAAACATGGTTTAGTTTGGAGGCTATTTTATGCATGAACTTTAAACATTTCAGTCTAGTCATTACTTAACTGCAGTCATTTTCTTAGTTAAGAGTGACAAAAATAATTTGAAAGGTAGGTATATAATTTGCTTATTTAAACAATGAAGTTGGTAGTAAAAATGTTGACAGTATTTAAACTCATGTACCATTTTTAAATTCTTTTCTCCTCATAGGACTTTTTACCTTAATCCTTGCTGCAGTATTTCCAAGTAAGAGTGGAGATAGATTTACCCTTTCTAAACTATTAGCTGTAATTTTAAGGTAAGCATATAGTGTGATAGCTAGTTTACTCTGCTTAAAAATACAATATTACAATTTCTGATAGTGGCACCAGGGTAGTTTGTATTGTAAGAGCAAAGAAAGATGTGGATAAAAGAAGGCTTTAAGTGGACATGATGCTACTTAGCCCTGTCACATCCTGCACTAGGTTTCTAAACCTTCCTGGGTAGGGTAACCAGAGGGAAAACCCCAAGGCTGCTTTGGTTCCCATTCATGTGTCTGCAGACTCATCAAGTATTGGACTGACGTTCACACTTAATGTGGCAGCTTAATCCTCATAATCTCCCAAGTTTCTATTTCTTCTTCTTAAGGCAATTTCCCCTCTTTGTTTTGATTTTTATTTCTCCTTTTTCTACTTCTCTTAGAAAGCTAACATTCAGTTTTCTCTAATTGTCTAAGCCTCAGGTGATGTTTCAGTTATTTTCTGTATAATTCATTTGGCTGTTTTGCACTACTGCATAATATGAGTGTTGCTGATAACTATACTTAAATATTTTAATTTAACTTTGTGTATGTTTGTCTTGTCTTCCCTACTGGTTTGTAAACCCTTGAAGACCATAGCCTTGTTTTATATTTGTGTCATCAAAGACCTAGCATAGGGCTTTGCCCATAGACAGTATTGAAAAAAGATGTGTTGGTTTAATAAAACTTATTTTATGAAACAAAATCAGAGAAGGTAGCAGGATGATTTGATGGAGAGTAGTGTTTCTTGGTTATCAAAGCTGAGATTGAAAAAGAGCTCTGCTGTTTGCCCTGGGGCAGTTTCCTTAAACTCTGAAAGGATTTCCTAGTTGAGAAAATGATATTATCTATTTTACCTTGCAGCCTTGTTTTAAAGTTTAGTGGTAATAGCTATGAAGTGTCTGGTATTGGGCAATCATAGAAGACTGGTAGCTCTTAATATTAAATGTTTTTCTTTTTTAGTTATAAGGGTAAATTAACCACGGTTGCTCCAATGGGCAGCTGGTTGATCCAACTAATTTATCATTTAGACTTTATGGCCACTAGGGATTTATTCTTTTACATGGCTTACTAATGTTTTAAGCCGAACAAATTTTTGCATTAGGGAAATATGTTTGTATTGGAGAAGTAAATGAGGTTTTATTTAACTTTATTTAAAATATGTGCTAATTTATAACTTTTCTTCGTGGTATCTTAATAAAGACTTGATAAAGAAGGAAATGGATATAAAATATTGAACTTGTAAGTATTTTGACAGAGTACATTACTTCTTCTCATTAAAGTAGGTAGACGAACAGAGGTTGGCAAACTATGTTGGGTCAGCTGCTGGTTTTGTAAATCAGATTGTATTAGAACACAGCCACTCTCATCTATTTGCAAATTGTCTATGGCCATTTTAGCACTACAGAGGCAGAGCTGAATTGCAATACCATGTGGCCCAGAAGCCTAAAATATTTACTATCCGTACCTTTAAAAAAAAGTGCTACTTAGAAATTTTTTGAGTAAGTATATGTTCTTAAGAATTATGTATTAAACATTGTTTAATATTTTGTTTTGAATTGGCGTTTTACTAAGAGATTCAATTTCTGAGACTATAAAAAGAATTTTACATAGCAACAATCTTGAAGGGAATCTAAGCAAAGAAATCTCATTTCATCAATTGAGAGACAAGAGTGTGGCCTCAAGCCAAACAACTTGGAATCCAATCCCATCTCCATCATTACTAGTTTTGAGATCTTGAACAAGTTCCTTACATTTCTGTGCCAATTTTCTCATCTGTATATTGGGGATAATAATAGGATTTCTCTCATAGGATTATTATGAGGATTAAATGAGTAGGAGTTCTAAAGTGCTTGGAACAATGTCTGATACACAACAGGAGGTGCTCACTATATTTAGCCATTATCATAATCTTCATCTTTTAAATGGAAACAAAATCCCTGGTTTCTAATATATTGTGGATACTCAATAAATAATAGCTGAATCTGAATATGAACAGTGATTATTACAGAAAATTGTGATGATTTAATTGAAGGGTTTGCATATTTAATGTGAGGACTACACTTGAGTTCTGATGACATCTTTCCGTAAGGGAATACATATTTTCTTTCATCTTCCTCTCCCACTGCCACACTGGTCTTTCTCATCAGGGTGAGAGAATTAGGCTAATTTTTTTTTAATTAGCAATATCTCATCTACTTGAAAACGTGTTACAATTTATAAGATTCATAGAAATAGACAATGTAAAGAGTTCCCTGAGGACAGGAACCACATCTGTATTGTTCACTTCTGTAACCCAGTGCTTTGCCCATATTAGATGCCCAGAAAATAACAATTGAGTTTATGAATGACCTCTGATATCTCTACATCCTTAATTCAGTCTTATTTTTATCCACTAAAATCATGAGATTAGTGAAATTGTTTAAGCACGTAAGGATAGTTTTACTGTTAATTTAGATTTCACCAATAAGCAAGAGTAGTACCATTGGTGGATTTATATGGGTTTGATATATTTGTATAATCCAAAAGAAAGATTGGAAAGGGATGACAAGTTGGTTAATTCATTCTTAACTGAAAGACAGTGGATAGCATAGCACATAAAAGCACTGGACTCTGGAGTAAAACTGCCTGTATTTCAGTCTCGGCTATGTGATCTTGGTCAAGTTACCTTACCTCTTTATGTATTAGCTTTCACATGTAAAATGGGAATGGCAGTAATAAGACTTCCTTATAAGGTATAATATTGTACATTTTGTGAGGATTAAATGAGTTAATACAAATATAACACTATATTATATTGATATTGTTAGATATTATTATTGAAATTGCTAAATTATTTGATAGTTTTACCCAAAGTTGAGATTAGTCTTGATCACTTATAAATAATTTTTATCTTTATGATTAGCCTTTTCAGAATTCTTTAGCTCATCATTAATGACTGTTATTCTCATAGCATTGGAGGTGTTGTACTGGTAAACCTGTCAGGGTCTGAAAAATCTGCTGGAAGAGGTACAATAGGTAAGTACTTGACTCTGGATTCTCTCTGTTAGAGTAAACAAGAAAGTTACATGTGCGTGCTCATGTGCACAGATGAACGTACGAAGGGTAGGCACTAGCAGGGTGTTTTTTTTTTGAACTTTTCCTTTGGAAATAACATAAAAAAATGCGTAAATAGTTTAGTGAATTCTCATAGCCTTCACCCAGATTTTTCAAATGTTAACAACTTACATAAATATTATACAGTTATAAAAATCAGAAATTAACGTTGATTATGATACTGTTATCTATAAAGCCTTTTCAAATTTTGCCATTTTTTCCACTAATGTTCTTTTTCTGATCCAGGATCATTTATTGCATTTAATTGTCGTGTTTCCTTAGTTTCCTTTAAATGCAGAAGTGTTCCTCAGTCTTCTTGTCTTTTATGACCTTGACACTTTTGTAGGGTACCACCTAGTTGGTTTGTAGAATGTTCCTCAATTTGCATTTGTCTGACATTTTCTTTGGTTAAATTGAGGTTGTGCATTTTTGGTAAGAATATAATGGAAGTGATATTGTTTCCTGATCAGCGCATTCTACCAAAAGGCACATGATATTGATTTGTCCTGTTGCTGGTAATGTTAATTTTAAGGTGGTTAAAATTAACCACCCTACTCCAGTGTAAAGTTACTAATATTTCCCACTGTAAGTAATAAGCATCTTGTGGGGGATACTTTGAGGCTATACAAATTTCCTGTTGCTGTCATATCTTCACCCACGAATATTGTCATTTACTCTTGATTCTTGATTCATAGTTACTTCTATGGTGAACACTTAGATTTTGATCCATTGCTTAGACTTAACAAAAACAAAAGTAATCAGAACCTAGCTGGGCTGAGCATGGTGACTCATGCCTGTTATCCCAGTGCTTTGGGAGGCCAAGGTGGGAGGATCGCTTGAGGCCAGGAGTTCAATACCAGCCTGGGCAGCATAGTGAGACCTCATAATAAAAAATAAACCTAGATTAATTATTTCTCTTTGAATACTTCTTTAGATATTTGAGGTTTATTGAATAGAACAATGCTTTCTGAATTATTCCTAGCTACTACCCAGTGAGCTGTGCTTTGAACCTCCTCACCTCTTTCTCACCCAGAGCAGCTTTGTGTATATAAAACAATGTATGTATTTGGTATGTGCATGTGTATGCAAGATTTTGTTGACAGGCTTTTCCTTAGCTTTAAAAAAAGTTTGAAAATAATAAAAAAAATGTAATAAAACATTCGTCTTTTGAATAATTGATTAAAGTATTGAATATGACCACTTGGCAGAACATTATTTAGCTGTTTAGAAAAGTTTAAATGTTTTTGAGAGTTAATAAAGAGAATCAGTATTTATTATTCATGTACTGTGAGATCTGTATTATGTTAGCTATTTCGGAACATTAAAAAGTATAAATTATGTGTTTGCAGTTTTCAAGGAGTTCTTGATTTGGAACAATATGAGATTTATAAAATGAAGCTACTAGGGATTAAACTAATACCATACTTGACAATAGTAAGTATTGTCTAAAACAGAAGACAGGACAGAAATACAGCCGATTAGAAAGAGGATGCTTTGTGGAAGAAATGGAACTTTAACAGAGCCTTTAAGATGGGAGTGGTAGTGCAATACATATTAAGAATGGTATATGGGGGTAAGGAAGACAATACAAGCAACAGCTTAGTGATGGAAAAAAACATTTGTTAAGTTGGAAAATGCCAGGTGTCAAGATTGTTTATGTAGGGTAAAATAAGAAACATGCATTTCTAAATTAAAAACAAAGTGTTACTTTGGAGTTGTATTATTATAATATGTATAGGTTTTGGTCGGATCATTGAGGTGAATGCTTTTGCATTTATTTGTTAACACATTAAACTCCTTCCTGTACTCCTAGAAGACTTGGATGGGGTAGGCTATACCTTTTCATTATATATCTTTATATCAATATAAAGGTGATTTATATCATTATATATCTTTTCACTTTTGTATATTCTTGCAATATTATCTGACACATTATTGGATTTTAAGCGTATATTGAATGAGCTAATGAGTGATTGCTTTAAATCACGTCCATTTTTACAGGTTCCATTTGGTCTCTTGCTGGAGCCATGCTCTATGCTGTCTATATTGTTATGATTAAGAGAAAAGTATATAGAGAAGACAAGTTGGATATTCCAATGTTCTTTGGTAAGAATATATGTAACTTGGGAGGCTATTTACTCTAAATGATTAACACAGGGTTTTGCTTTTGTTTTTTGGAGGGAATAGGGAAGCCTTTTTTTTTCTTCCGTATGATTCTTTAAAACCATTTAAAGATTATGAAGGCCAGTCCCAATGTTTTCCTTACTTTATCCTGCATAGTTGTGCACCTATGAGGGAGTGCCCGTCTCCTCATTGTGAGACAGAAAGAAACTCCTAACACTTTTTTCAAATTGATGTCTTCAGACTGCAAGTCAGATATTTATCTCACTGATAGGACAGATTTATGCTCTTATAAGCATGTGAGAGTTTACCTGCTGTATTTTACATTTTGCCATTTTTGAATAGTTAGCAAAGGACTGGGGAGACTGCCCCCGAATTATATGTTTAATGCTGTCGCAGTCTATGTACTTATGTACGTTAAAAATTGTGGGCCATTTAAATGCTTTTCATTTGCATTTTATCTTTAAGACACAGACACTTTTATAACATAGATTCATTCTCAAATTACCCAATTATAGTTTCTGGATATGGTTTATAAATTTTCCTTTGCCTGACATCAGTTCAGGAAAGAACTTGCGATATCTGTAGGACTACAGATGAAGAACACATTGACAAGATAATCTTTCAAAAGATATCTGAATATAAATAGATAAAGAAGCTCCGTGATAAGAGTTCAAAGTGCAGCTTACAAGGAGTCAGGAGACCTGGAATCCAGCTGTTGTAACTTTATTTATCTCACAGGCATCTGAAATATGAGGAAATTGGACTAGAGGAATGGCCTCTAAACTGTGATTTAGGGAATAGGTAGGCTTCTGGGATGGTTGGAAGGAAATACAGTTGCATGCAGGGGTCTAGTTCTTGGACTCCTTTGCTGCTTCACCTGTGGAACAGCTCTACTTTGTTGAGCATTTTGCATTAGAATTTAATTTATAGTAAAGATTTTTCTTATGGCTGGGCATTGTGGCTCACGCCTGTGATCCCAGCACTTTGAGAGGCTGAGGCAGGAGGACTGCTTGAAGCCAGGGATTCAAGATCAGCCTGGGCAACATAGGGAGACTGCATTTCTATTTAATTTTTTTTTAAAAAAGACTATTTTAAAACTATTTTAAAACTAAAAATAGATTAAATACTTGTACCTAAAGACTAACAAAAATAAAATGTTTGAAAAGCCATGAGGCTGAATGATTGCTTAAATTCTTTTTAAATATAGAATTCAAGAAATATAGCATAATAGCCAGGTTTGGTTACATGTGTTTGTAATCCCAGCTGCATGAGAGGCTGAGGCAGGAGAATCACTTGAGTCCAGGAGTTCGAGTCTGCAGTGAGCTATGATTGTGTCTCTGCACTCTAGCCTGGGTAACAGAGTAAGATGCTGTCTCTTAAAAAAGAAAAGATAATTTTAATGATATTTTATTTGAGAGTCATAGAAAATTTTATTTGGAATGGAATAAAATGCTAGTTTTTTTTAGTGTTATAGGTAGATGGTTGGGTCAGTGGTACTTTTTAAAAATTTATACATTGACAACTTGCAAGAAAAATTGCTTAATTTACTCATATTAGGGAGAGTGCATATAGACATGTGGCTTGTGTTGGTCCATTTCATATGTGATGTGATATGTAAAGCAATATTGATCTGCCCTGGGCTTTAGAATAGACAGGATTTGGAGAAGTTAGGATTGGGATGTTGGGGGCTCTTCAGGCAAGGGAGTGTGAGCAGAGGCTTAACAGGGAGCAGTGAGTAGATCTGAATGATTGTGCTGGAACTTCGCTTTGTGGAAGAAGAACAGAAAGGCATGTGGCGCCAGATTCTGGGCAGTCGAGGGAATAGGTGGGGTCATTGGGACTTTTGTCTCTAGGTCAAAGGATGTTAATTTATGTGGGATTTCATAGACTCAGCACTTCAGGGACTAGAAAATAGATTTAGATCTTGGTAATGTCACATTTTGGTGTTTCATTAAAACAACTTTGTAATGTTATTTAAGCATTTTAGGTCATGTGTCCTTGCTGTATATGTGTTCTTTTGTTGTTGTTTTTTTAATCAATAGATGTAAGTTGGTGTATTAGTCTGTTTTCACACTGCTATAAAGAACTACCTGAGACTGGGTAATTTATAAACAAAAGAGGTTTAATTGACTCACAGTTCTGCATGGCTGGGGAGGCCTCAGGAAACTTACAATCATGACGTAAGGTGAAGGGGAAGCAAGGCATGTTTTACACACTGGCAAGAGAGAGAGAACTTGAGAAGAGGGAACTGCCAAACACTTTAAAACCATCAAATCTTGTAAGAACTCACTATGATGGGAACAGCATGGGGGAAACCACCCCCACGATCCAGTCACTTCCCACCAGGTCCCTCCCTGACACGTGGGGATTACAAGTCAAGATGAGATTTGGGTGGGGACACAGAGCCAAATCATAATAGTTGGGCTCCCTAAAACAGGATATGAGATGGGGAATTTGTGTGGGTGATTTTTTGTGGGGAGTTCACTGAAGGAAAAACTTGCAGTGAAGGAAGCAAGATAGAGAAGGGGAAAGAACCGTGTGGCGCACAAGTATAACTGAGGTTTGGCCCAATTCATTGCAGGTACTGAGGCGGGGAGCAGAGGGAGAGCAGCTAATATGTCTGGGCCTTGAGTCGTGATGGCTGGCCTCGTAAAGCCTCCATCAGTTAGTCATGAGCTGCAGAAGATGGGGTGGAGTGGAGGGTGGGAACTTGCTGGGAAAGGCAGACTTATTTGCCCCCCTTCACAGAAGTGGGGTGGCTGTGAGTCTTTAGCATCAGACAGAGAGTGGGTGCTCCTGCCCTGTTAAGATTTAACTAGGCATCCTAATGACTGGTTTATTATTTAGGTGTCATAGTAAGTATCAATTATGTATCTACTGTAATTTAATTTTCTTTTAAGAAAGCTGTATAGTTACATAAATCATATAGCAAATTTGTGACATAAACTGTATAGGAAGTACAACAAAATTTATTATAGAATTGTAATCTTTTTTCTTTATATTCTTTACTTTTACATGTATATAGTCATATATAAACTTAATTTCTATAATAATATTAGCTAACTTTTATTAAGTGCTTACCATGTGCCAGATACTATGCTATATTTTATGTGTTTTGTCTAATCTTCCCAGAAACCTAATTAAATATTATTAAATGTTATTTTATGCTTATAGATTGGAAAACTGAGGCTTAAAGAGGTATAAGGCTTGCACTACTATTGAGTGATATATAGAGCTGGGATATATATAGCCTGGGACCCAGGCAGTCAGACTGCCGAGCACACACTTAACCACTATGTGGGATGGCTTTCCTTAATAACTAGTCAGTGGTACTTTGCTCATACGTTGAATAGCTCTTTGTGTGTACATACTTTCTCACTAACTAGTTAGAGGTCTGGGAATGCAGGAACCAAGAGTTTTATCTCCTTTGGAACCTTCTTCCATTATTTCTCGCAAAGCACAAGTGTTTTGGACATAAATAATTGAATCAGAGAGCAAACCATCTAATTCCTCAAAATTAATTTAGGCTGAGTACACAAACACATACATACCAGTTATTTCTTTTAAGTTCTAGGGCACTATATTATCAGTAGCTAAGGTTAACAACCCTTCTTGTTGAGTTGTCCTAAGTGGTTTATTCCATAGTAGTTGCTCCCATACAATGTGGATAGTTGAACTGAGTGATCACCAGTTGCTTCAGACAGTTTTTTTTTAATGGTGTTGAGCTATTCACAGGACTGACTTAAAAACAAACCAACAGAAGTTTTAGCTAAGGAAACCTCCCAGAGTGCTTTTGTGCAAAATCTAATTTTGATTTTAGAGTTAATAAGCTTCGAAAATAGAAATAAATCAATTTTAACTCTTGTCTCTTTTATACATGTTCAGGTCTTGTAGGTTTGTTTAATCTGCTGCTCTTATGGCCAGGTTTCTTTTTACTTCATTATACTGGATTTGAGGACTTCGAGTTTCCCAATAAAGTAGTATTAATGTGCATTATCATTAATGGCCTTATTGGAACAGTACTCTCAGAGTTCCTGTGGTTGTGGTATGTACTGTTTATTCTCCAATTATTATCAGTTGATTAATTTTTGGATATTTTAAGCGTTTATATTTGTCTGTTTGCTGGTGGCCCTTCCTGTGCACCCCATTCTGCAACACACATACAGCTGAATACTTTAACTCCACTAGAGCAGGGACTTTGTTTTTTAACTTCTGTGTGCCCATTCTAGAGTAGTACCTTGTCCACAGAAGGAGCTCAATAAATACTTGTTGAAGGAAAGAATGAATATGAATGGTGTAAATCTGTAAAAATGTTTTAGAAAGTGGAGTATTATGCAAATGAAAGTAGTCATTATCTAATGGATATCCAAGCATATGAGGTATGTGTGCCAAGTATGAGTGCATGAGTTCTAGTTGAGAATCCAGGAGATGGTGCTTATTTAAGAGGCTTTGGAATATCTGTTTGCTTGTTCATAGGTGTTTTTGTTTTATTTATTTTCAGGACCTTTCATATGGGTGAGCCAGATATGTAAACCTTAAACTGTGATTGATTTGAGATGTTAACATACTTTGATATGCTGTATATCCAATATACTGATATGCGATAATAAACTTAAAATAGTTTGAAGACAGTATCATGTATGGAGTTTGAGAGACCTTTCAAATAACAGAGCTTTATACTTAGTCCTATTTTTATTTAATAGAAATTTGAAATGAATAGAATGAATAAAACATAAGTGAATAAAATGAATTTTATTACATACCCATTGAAACTGTTAACTAGTTTTCCCTTGCAAAAGACTGCAACAGAAATAGACTTTTTTGTGGAGTCTTCCTTAATGCTCTGCCTATAGTGCTGTGTCTCCCTGCCCAGTTAAGAAATACCTATTTTCTTGGTATCCCCCATATCACTCTCTTTTGTGTAATACTTAAAGATTTACTTTGTATTGTAGTAATTTATGTTCTTATCTAAACTCCTTTGCTGATCTAAAATTCTTTAAAATCATAATCCATTTGCTCATTAATTTTTTCATCTTTAGTTATGTACATTTTAGATACTCGATTTTTTTAACCTTAACTATTAACAGATGACAAAAGGCTTTAGCCTTTAGCTAAATTGGATCCACCTTAACAGCTGGATTAAGTCAAACAGGCTTTATAATTCTACCTCCCAGGTTTTTTATTATAGTACTCTGCATGATAAACATCCAAGAACATATGCTGTATTTGACCCCGAATGCTCTTTTCACAGAGCAGCTAAGTAGTGGGAACCACAAGTACTTGTTTCCTTTACCTCATCAATAAGGACTCGTTGTTCAGCCTCTGTTCATTACTTCTAGTGACACTTTATTGAGAGATAGCCCCTTTTATTGCAGGACAGCATTATTAATTGACATATACTGAGCTAGATTTTACTTGCCTATAACTTCCATGGATTTGTAGTCCTAACGATATACATTATGGTTTTATCTTGGCTTATAATTCATTTTCTCCTTATATGCCCAAATTATCAGTCTTTATAAATGGCTCATCTGTCTCCATTGGGTGTAATATTTTCTTTCAATTCAACAAAATTGTATGCAGATAGATATTTCAAAATTTCATACCCACATTGATAATTCAAGGTGAAAATAAAGAGCTTACTTAGCTTTTGGTTAGGACAATTGTTAGAAAAATGGAAAACAACAAGAAAATATTTTTTAAGAATATTCAAGTCTTTCTTTTTTTATGCCAAGCCAAATCGAAAGAGTAACACATGATTTTAGTGTTCATGAAGGTGAGATATTTTTGCCTGGTGACAGAATCACATGTTTGCTTATCACTTCCTTAAAGTCTATGTGTGAAGTATTGTCCTGCAATGTTAATAATGCTGTTTTCTTTGTTATCTACAAATCATCACAAAACTGTAATAACTGTTCAACAGTTTTTTAAAAAAATTAATGAAATATAAGCTATACACCCAAAGTTGAATAATATCTGCAAACAGATCTTGAAAATAGCATAAAATATTTTGAGCTTTTTATACTTATATATTTGTATTTTTAATATTTGAAGAAAAACTTTGAGAATCATCTTAATAACTTTATTATATTTTATGTTTCAATCCATCCTAGCCTCTTATCTTTGCTCCTGATCTCACAGGCCTATATTATAGGATAGAAAGTCTTTGTTCAGTGTTTTTCTTTGGTCGTTTAATTTTTTAAATATAGAAATGTATATTTTCTTTTTTTTAGGGGCTGCTTTCTTACCTCATCATTGATAGGCACACTTGCACTAAGCCTTACAATACCTCTGTCCATAATAGCTGACATGTGTATGCAAAAGGTAAGGAAACTATTTATTATTCATAGATATTTTAGGTGTGTTATTAAAACAAACCTAATGAAAGTTGAGATGTGATTAAATTATAAGGATACAAACATAAATAATACTTGATGCTTTCTCTCCCAAGGTGCTTTACTACATAGAAATATAGAAAGTACCGAAGAAATAGATAATTTCCATTTTTAGCTTTTCCATTTTTTCCCTAAATTTCTAAGTTAAGGGCATCATCTTCATAGGTAGTTCTCCAGTTTTTGAGCTGATTCTGTTCCAGATGTTCTTTGGTAAGTCACATTTTATCATACAAGCATTTTAGTTTCTGCGATAAACCCTGTCACAGGCTCCTTCACACTGTGCTGAATGAGCAGCACAGGAATCATGCTGTTTGCAGTAAAAGTTAGCCATCTCTCTCTGGACTCAGCAGAGTGGGTATCCCATCCCTTTTCTCTGAAGGCCTAGTATGGATGTGGGGATTCTCGTGATAAATATTGGCAATGCTAACACCACAGAAAAGAGAATCTGGGATGTTGCTGCCAGCAGCCTAGAAGGGAAGAGTTTATTCAGTGCTCCTGAATGTAGCAGGAAGAACAGAGGTATGCTGTTGCCCAGCACTGAAAGATGGAGCATAGCCATTTATCACACAGTTCAGTATATGTAGGCATTTAACTTTTAACTGCAACTACTAAGTCACAGAAGTGTGTGTGTGTGTGCGTGTGTGTGTGTGTGTGTATGTGTGTTTTAGTCTAATATAATTTGAAGAGGGAAATACTTCAAGACCCAAAGGCTTATAATGTGTACAAGCAATAATCAAAATTTTAAACCTATTTTTCTCTAGGTCTTAGCCAGGCACAGTGGCTCACGCCTGTAATCCCAGCACTTGGGAGGCCGAGGCAGGCAGATCACTTGATGTTAGGAGTTCGAGACCAGCCTGGCCAGCATGGTGAAACCCCGTCTCTACTAACAATACAAAAATTAGCTGGGTGTGATGGCAGGCACCTGTAATCCCAGCTACTTGGGAGGCTGAGGCAGGAGAATCACTTGAACCCGGGAGGCGGAGGTTGCAGTGAGCCAAGATCATGCCACTGCGCTCCAGCCTGGGCAACAGAACAAGAATCCATCTCAAAAAAAAAAAAAAAAAAAAAAAGATAAAAGCAAAATATGCTTAGTGCTGTATATCTTCTTTATTTATAAAATAATTCTTTACTGATATTTAACTTTGTTTTATGGTCAGTAAATTCTTATTTGTCATGGTTAAAGAACTGAGATTCTTTCCTTGAGAATTAATTATCTTACATAACTTGCATTTTCAAAGAATGTGGATATTCTATATAACACTAACATTGCACATTATTACACATCATTCTTTTATAGATTTAAGTAATATCTAGGCCCTTCTTCATCTTCAGGTCATAATCCTGAATATGAACCAAACTGGTTGTGAAACAGGGAAGGTGCTACTTGTTAGAGGATTTTGGTAGACTACTGTGTAAATCATCTTTATTGTACTGATATTTTAAAAACAAAAGCTTTCGTAGATTGAAAAAAATTGCAGCTTAATGTTCAGGAATTTTTAAGAAAATAGTCACAGGGGACCTAACTGTATTAAATGATTAGTCATTTCATAATTATCATTACAAACAATAATGGTTATAATTTGTTTAATAAAGTATTTTAGGGTAAAGACAAAACGGGGAAATGTATGCACATGCAATTAATTATAAAAACATAACCAAACTTTAACTGATTGCCCAGTTCTGGATATGAAGACAATCAAGAAAAGATTTGGTGTTCTTGATTGTCTTCATATCTAGAACTGGGCAGTCAGTTAAAGGAGCAGGCTGTGTGTTGGTGTCAGGATTGAGGTTAGGGAGATTCCATCTGGAAAAAGCAACAGTGTGTGTCCAGAACTGTAACACAAACATGATAAGAGAAATCTACTTTTCTAGGGTTTTTAGGTTTAATTAGCTAACTGTATTTATATATAGCTTCTGAAATGTTAGCATTTATTAACATTGTGCTTGAAACAAATTGGTTATTTAAATCTATTTATAATCATTTTATATAATAGAAAGCATCCTTGATCATATTCTATTTGATATTCAGATATATTTAGGAATTAGAAAAAAAATTTTTGTTTACATAGGTAATTTTCTTTGTTGTAATAAATGGCTTCATTTCTTTTGTCTTAGCTTGTTGGAAATCAAATTAGAAGTTTTTTATTATGAGACAACATATAAACAGCTACATTGTGGAAAGTGAACTTGCCTTCTAAAGTCTTCTAGGGCTTTATCTATCTTTATTAAGTTTGCTTTGATTCAGTTATGAAATAAGGTTTTTAGTTGAATATTCATGAAATAATTCTATTAACTATATCTACATTTTTAATCGCATTATTTATAACTTCTTAATACCTTTTCTGATCTTGGATAATTTAAATGCAGCATGGTTTTTCCTGATTATTAGTCATTCTGGCAAATATTCCAGGAATATGTTAAAATATATTGGTAATTTCATAACTAAATGAAGGCTTTTCAGTTTAATGACTATTCTTTCCGGGGTGTTCTTAGGCTGACTCAGTCATTGCATATGAATACCATAGAAATAGGGCATGCATGTTAAAAATTGTCAGTTATTATTCTTGTGTTATGCATTGTGAGTTCCCTCATAAAAGACATTATGCTCACAAAACTCGTTTACTCTGACTAATGGTGCTATGAAATGGAATAGTATATGTTTTCCACCAGAGGGAGTCTTACCTATGACTCCATGCCCTTTTTTTTTTTTTAAATTCTCAAAGAGGGCAAACACAGTTTTCCTTCCCTATTTTATAGATAGAAGTTACTATTTTCATCATTATTTTTAAAGCAAACCTCCTGTGTGTTACACTTAAGTCTCAGTGGTTGATCAGTGTAGGCTTCTTTGACAATCGTTTCTGATCTTTAGCTGAGTCTAGATGGTAAAAGTGAACCAGTGAAAGGGAAGAATGAGTTTTGTTTTGGATGGCATCTCATTATTTTTTATTTTCTTTTTATTTATATATTTGTTTTTCTTATTTTTTTCTTTTTGATTTTAATACCTCCACCCTACTTACAGATATTTTTTATTTTCTTGACAACCCTGATAAATGATGGATTGGAGGATCAGACTTGTTGACATCACTGATGAGGCTTGTCTTGTTGCTTTGTCTTCTCTGGCTAACATTCCTTAGTAAAAATATTTCTATTTTTTTTCTTTATTTTATTTGGTCATTATTTCATTTTGAGCTTTTTTCATTTATTACTAGATAAGCGAGTTTTGAGTGTCAAATTTGCACTTAATTTGTTTTTGGTACTGTCATAAGGACTGTAGCATACACAGCATACTACAGCTGTAACTTTTTATGAAAATATACATTTTTTGAAGATGACTTCAGAAACTGAGGGAGAGAGACCCACTTGAGACTAGGCAGCAAACTGTGAAGGAGAAATGAGCAACATGGTGTGCAGGAGCAAAGTTTCATACTGTATATCTCTACTCTAAGTGTACAATGCCTATAAATGGAAAGTATGCTTTCTTGGCTTTCCTTTAGCTTATTTTCCAAGCAAGAACTATTGTTGTTGGTAATTTAGGTACATGGAATAGTAAGTTGAAGTCTTGAATTCTTATTTAATAATAATACACTTAATACATTGTCAGTGTTTAATTTTGTCTTCCCATTGTTCTTATTCCTGCTAGTTTTCACAAATAGAAAACTTACACTGAAGGGGAAAATTGCCTTAATGATCATTGTGGGTGTGTTTTTTCCTCTATCTTTTATTTTTAGGTGCAGTTTTCTTGGTTATTTTTTGCAGGAGCTATCCCTGTATTTTTTTCATTTTTTATTGTAACTCTCCTATGCCATTATAATAATTGGGATCCTGTGATGTTGGGAATCAGAAGAATATTTGCTTTTATATGCAGAAAACATCGAATTCAGAGGTACGTTTAGTCCCAATACACATTTTTAAAAATAGTGTTTGCTAGATAACTGAGAATTGCATCATGCTGGCCTAGCTTTTAGAGATTTTGTGAGGAATTATTGAAAGATGATAACTTATATGTTACGGCAGATGAAAATAATTTGTTTAGATCTTTTGGGTAATAAGATTCTTTCTCTTTCTTTCTTCTTTCTTTCTTTCTTTCTTTCTTTCTTTCTTTCTTTCTTTCTTTCTTTCTTTTTCTTTCTCTTTTTCTTTCCTTTTCTTTCCCTCTTTCTTTCTTCTCTTTCTTCTTTTTTTCTCTTTCTTGACAGAGTCTTGCTCTGTAGCCCAGCCTGGAGTGCAATGGCATGATCTCAGCTCACTGCAACCTCTGCCTCCTGGGTTCAAGTGATTCTCCTGCCTCAGCCTCCTGAGTAGCTGGGATTACAGGCATGCACCACCATGCCCAGCTAATTTTTGTATTTTTAATAGAGGCAGGTTTCACCGTGTTGGCCAGGCTGGCCTTGAATTCCCGACCACAAGTGATTTGCCTGCCTAGTATCTATATTTTTTTTTTAAAAAAATATGATTCACAGGTAATACCAAAAGGTTTACTGTTTTGCCGTAACAAACTTAAATATAGAAAACTTTTATTGGTTTGAACGTAATTCATGATAGAATAGTATTTCCTCAGTTTTTCTTTCCAATTTCTTTCTTTTTAAGAATGAAAGCTTTTTACATTTTGCTATAAAAAGAACTTGGTTCCAGTGACTCTGGAGCTCAAGACCAGCCTGGGCAACATATCAAGACCCTGTCTCTAAGAAAATTTAAAAAAAAAATTACCCAGACACAATGGCATATACCTGTAGTCCCAAGCTACTTGGGAGGCTGAGGTAGGAGGATCACTTGAGCTCAGGAATTCAAAGCTGCAGTGAACTATAATAGCACCACTACACTTTAGCCTGGGTGACAAAGTGATACCCTGTCTCTTATTTAAAAAACAAAAAGTGAGACCCTATCTCTTATTTAAAAAACAAAAACAAAAAACGCTAACTTCGGACAAGTTCTTGGGAAATTTTATCCTAGTGTTGGTTCTGCCACTGACTTGCATCCTGTCCACATAGCTTCAGCCAATGGAATAAATAAGGTTTGAGGTTCCTTTTCAGCTCTAAAGCTTTCCTTAATTATTGCTTTTTTTTTTTTCTTAAGAGTTCCAGAAGACAGCGAACAGTGTGAGAGTCTCATCTCTATGCACAGTGTTTCTCAGGAGGATGGAGCTAGTTAGCTGTTTGTTGTCTGTAGCCCAGGTTTGTATGTGAGCTGGGTTTAGTATTGAATAAGGTTCTTATCTGTGTCATATTCAAAGGGTTGATTTTCTATAATTAGTTGTTTGAGAGGCAATACAGCCTTAGAGGCTAAAGGGGCTAAAGCCTGGACTCCAGTTCCGTCTTCTCCACATACTAGCTGTGTGGCCCTATGCAAGGTTCTTAATCTCTTGATGCTCCGGCTCTCTTATTTGTGAAATGGGATTACAGTAGAACCTCCCTTATGAGGGTGTTAAAATAGTAAATACTTGGTAAATATAAAGTATGTATAATAGTGCCTGACTCAAATGATCAGAAAGTTTTAACTCATTTTTATTCATGCTAAGGGTCATTTTATTTAATAATATGCTTTAGAAAAATATTTTTTCTCTGATGATAAAAGAAAAATGTAATATCCTGGGGTACAATATACTGGTTGGAAAATACTAGTCTTTATGTGTGTGTTTTACATAACTGGCACAGTGTTTATCCTCATTCTCTGACATTGCTTTGTCATTTAACAATGCTTCTGGAATATTTTTCCATTTTTTACATTTTAAGAAATAGTGTCTTTTATATGTCTTCGATGATAGAGTACATGACATTTAATATTTTGCTGAATGCAAGCTTGAATTAAATGTAACATACAGATTTTGCAGGTACAAAAGTGATTATTTAGAATGAAAGATCACAATAAACTACTAGAATTTTTCTAGTTTTTCTAAGACATTTGCAGGTACAAAAGTGATTATTTAGGATGAAAGATCACAATAAACTACTAGAATTTTTCTAGTTTTTCTAAGACATCTTTAGGCAATTTATATTGAAATGTTTCTTGATTGCTACTGAGTTTTTCCTCCCTATCTAGAACATTGTACAACTCCTGTCAGTTGTTAACACTTATATTCGGCTTGAAGATTAAGTTTCGTTATCCTCATGGTAAACTTGCTTCTAACCTACAGCTAATGGTCCTGGTTTTCTGTTTTTCTTTAGTGTGCTGTTTTTAAATCTAGTTTATACCTGCACATGGTTTGAGCTCTAGTTCTCCAAGACTTTTTGTACAAGGCAGTTACCCCTGCCCTTCCCTGCCCTGCTCATCCTGCTTTCATTTTCTTCCCACTCTGAGGAAATTAAACTCTTATCTGGTTCTTTTGGTATTTTCCTTCTTGTCTCCCTAAGTATCACGCTTATGACTTGTGTTTCATGAGTTCTCGGTTTTAGGCATCTTCAGCTGACTTTCCCACTAAGATCAATGAGGACAGATTATTTTCAAGTTTACTCCTCCTCTGCTCCCACCTCATATGCCTCCTGTCTCCATATCAGTTCGGCCTCCTCATCATCTCTGTATAGTTATTGCATAATTTTGGATAGATCTGTAGTCAGTGTTTATATTGTTGTCACTAAAAAATTGTTACTTATAACTGAGCTATGTAGGATTCGTCCTGGTATTTCCCTTATCCAGAGATTCTCTGTTACTACCCTTTTTGGAGAGTAAACCTTAAAGTCTTCTCCTGGGATAGAGAAAAGGCACTTGGCCAACTGTGAAAAGTAAGAGAGGGCATCTGAGTGTCTGTCTGCTTTTTCTATAGACATTATACCAGTCTTCTTGTTTTTAGTTGTTTCTTCACCCCTCCTTACAGAGATATCTGGTCCTGTTTTTCCATTGCTAACCAAGAGTTGGCTGTTATTTTCTCATCTCTCTACTTTTCTTTTTGTCCATGTGGTTTATTCCTTTTAAGAAAAAAATTCCAGGCTGGGCATAGTAACTCATGCCTGTAATCCTAGCATTTTGGGAGGCCAAGGAGGGAGGATCACTTGAGCTCAGGAGTTTGAGACTAGCCTGGGCAACATAGTGAGACCTTATTTCTGTTAAAAAATATATTTTTTTAACCCTTTGTTTCCTTTTTAGTGAGGTTTTGGAGAACAAGTGGAACTAAATATATGTTTATGTGCCATCTTTAAATTTAAAAAAATGTAAACACAATTACAGTAAGTCCTCACTTAACATCATCAGTAGGTTCTTATAAACTGTGACTTTACGCAAAATTACAGCAAAACTTTTTTTTTTGCATCAACATTATAACATAACAACACTGAACGAAAAAATGTTATTCGGGGACCTAAAGTCAGTTTCCTAGAACCTATGACATTAAATGAGGACTTTTTATTCTTGAAAGCTTTTTAATGCTGTAATTTATGCATTATTTTTCTTGGGTATGCTGTGCATTGCTCTCATACTCACACTTAAACCTACCCATATCCAGCAAGGTTTCAGTATTTTTAGAAGTGAGAGCTGTGTAAAGAAGAGAGTGAAGACTAGAGAGGATGGATTGCAATAGAGTAGAATAGACTGGGTAGGTGTCTTTGTCTTTGCAGGAGTAATGGTGGAATATACCAGGAGTACAACTAACTGCTAATACACAGTCTTTAGTGTTGATGTCAGCTTTTGACATTGCTATAGAAGTCACATTCATAGGTTCTTAGTACTCCAAATTTGAGTATCCAGTTATTAAGTATGTATACAGTGAAAATAGGTATTTCAATCTTAAGATAATTTGCTTTTTAAAATGTAAACTATAGAAAACTAAAACTGTGAAATTATAATCTAATCACATTTCTGTGGTTTCTGTTTTTAGCTTGATAATGGAACTATACAGCTAAGAGACAATCTCTGGCAAGTTTTTGTAGAAAAAATGTTTCAGTGCCTAGTCTGAAAAATAACAGTTTCAGTTCTTTGAAACTCTAAAATATATTTTTCTCATACCTGTTTTCTTCATTTTCATAATGAAGCACTTTGCTATGTAGCTGTGTACATATCACTACAGTTATAGGAAGTTTCAGTCTACAGTCCATCCAAAGGACCAACCTGCCTTACACATCTCAAGGAATTCAGCTGTTGAAATCATTTGAACTAATCAAGGAATAAATCCTAATGTTCTGGGACTTTATTTTCACATGTTAAATGCTGGAATATATTATGAAAATGTTTTCAAGAAATCACTTAAGTGTTCATATTTCTTAAGTATTTCTTAAGTATTTCTTAAGTATTTCTTAAGTATTTCTGACAGGTAAAATGCTAAAATAAGCTACCTGTAATAAGTGTGGATTATATTTTTGGGTTTTGTAGAATATTGCAAATTAACTACACAAAAAATGTTTAATTTATACAACAAGCATGTTTGTGCAAATTTCATGGGACTTTAAAAAGAATAAGTATTTGAGAAAATATCTGGTTCACTTACGCTACATTTACTGTATTATTCTTTTATAGCATTAGGTGCCTTGTATTTTAAATCTGTGAAAAACCGTGGCAAATTTTTAAAGGAGAAGTATTATTATAAAATGAAGAAATATGTATTTCTAAAGGCTATATTGCTGTAAACTTAATTGATAAAGCTCTGTTTAATTTAGAGTTTTGAAGAAATAGTCTCCCTTCAATTAAGAAATTTTCATAACGGAATGATTTAAATTGAAGTGACAAAGAGTATTATTAAAATACAATGTTTATACGTGTATTTGTGTATTGTAGATGTATCAAGTGATTTCTAATTTTTTTCACATATGAATGTGCCAGATTACTCTAGAACTAGATGTCTCTTCTTTAAATAATTTTAGTTTTCCTGAATAAATTTGTAATGGTTAAAGTACCAAGTAAGTAAGGTGAGAAGGGATTCTGTTTTTAAAATCACATCAGAACTTTTCCTCTACTAAGATTATAAATTAAATGTAAAATACTCCTAATTGCAATTCTTAAACTTAGGCCTTACATGTACTTATTATGCAACTGCTCCTGGACTCTATTCACCATAGATATCAGTAAACGTATGTCCCAGGATTCACAGGCTTTTGATTAATCAATATTCTTTTCAAGTTTTCTGTGTGAAGAGTTTAGTTCTCTTCAAAATTTCTTAACTAATCTGATTTTTAAGAATTCTCTTTGCAGTGTTTAGCTTCCTATTCACATTCTTAAAATTGCTTTGGTGTTACCATGAGTCTAAAATGAAGTTTAGCCTTCCTTTTGTTTCATTCTGAGAACTTCTATATTATATTACCTTTAAAAATTGTTTATGATATTAAATTTAAAATACAAACAGCTCTCTCTTTTTTTTTTTTTAAATCATCCAGCCCAAAGTGGCAAAAACAGCTCTTTTCTCATTTGGCACCACCAATAATGCAAGTTAAAAATAATGTTGAGTTTATTATACTTTTGACCTGTTTAGCTCAACAGGGTGAAGGCATGTAAAGAATGTGGACTTCTGAGGAATTTTCTTTTAAAAAGAACATAATGAAGTAACATTTTAATTACTCAAGTACTACTTTTGGTTGAAGTTTATAATCTAGATACCTCTACTTTTTGTTTTTGCTGTTCGACAGTTCACAAAGACCTTCAGCAATTTACAGGGTAAAATCGTTGAAGTAGTGGAGGTGAAACTGAAATTTAAAATTATTCTGTAAATACTATAGGGAAAGAGGCTGAGCTTAGAATCTTTTGGTTGTTCATGTGTTCTGTGCTCTTATCATGACACAGGTGATGTGTTGTTCCTCAGGATTCTGGAAGTACTAAGCCGTAGTTAACAGGCTGGATAGACCTTCAGCCAATCTTCTTTCATTATACTGCTGCTTTTCTGTTTCTTAAAAAACAAAAATCAATGAACAACTTCTTTAGAAGGAAGCACCACTGTTCAATTGGTTAACTGAAAGTATGAATCACTGCCGCTTTGCTTGCCCACCTGTTGGCTTTTTCTCACAGGTTTTATTTATCTGAATGATTGTTGCATTTGAATACTGTAGCCATGGTGAGTGAGCAGTTGAAGACTTCCTTTCTGAACCTTCATAGTTAAGGGTTCATCTTCTCAAGAAATAAAGTTGTGCTGGGTTGTTTCAATTCTGTAGATCACCTAGAAACTAGGTAACAAGGCCCTTGGATCACAATGAGCACATTGCAGGTCTTTGGAAATGCTGGAAAGGGGTTACATTCAAGTAACTGCTGACGTCCTTCCTCTCTGTCAGACCTATGTTGGCCTGTAATTATATTTTTCTGAATCTAAAAACAAATAGAAATTTCTGATATCTTTTCAGTCTCCTACTTTTCTTTCCATTCATCACTTAAATCTCATTATTGTATAACGTTTCAAATTATGACCTGGATTGAAGGAAGTCTGTTTTGTCAGGGACTTTGTTAGGTGAACATCAGAATCTCAACTACAACAAAGCTGAAAAATGAGGCAGCCTTAACAGTAAATGCTTTTGGGCCGGGCGCGGTGGCTCACGCCTGTAGTCCCAGCACTTTGGGAGGCCGAGGCGGGCGGATCACGAGGTCAGGAGATCGAGACCATCCTGGTTAACACAGTGAAACCCCGTCTCTACTAAAAATACAAAGAATTAGCTGGGCGATGTGGCGGGCGCCTGTAGTCCCAGCTGCTCGGGAGGCTGAGGCGAGAGAATGGCGTGAACCCAGGAGATGGAGCTGGCAGTGAGCCGAGATCAGGCCACCGCACTCCAGCCTGGGCGACAGCGAGACTCCGTCTCAAGAAAAAAAAAAGTGAATACTTTTGAAATGAGTGCTTTTTGAAGCTTAGAAGAACCATTAGGTTTATGTAATGCACCCATACTTATTCCTTTAAATAAATTTTAATTTAAAAACATTGAGATATTGGCTTCTGTCAACCTGATTTAATTAATTCTTTACATTAAGCTGATTTCCCCCCTGGCAGCTGACAAATAAGTTCATTGTTCTTGTAGAAGTGAGCTCACAAGGTTAAATGTGAATGTTCTCAAAGGTACACAGCCTTGTTTCAGAAGAATTTTAGCGCCCACTGTAAAATCAATCATGAAGAGCCAATTTGGGGTATGACTCCAAGGTATGCAAGGTATGACTCCTCTGGAAGCCAAGTTTTTTCATAGGGCACTGTGGTAATACCCATAGCACTAATCCTCAGTGTGCTGGTTGAAGAAATAAAATGTTTTTAAAGAAGGATAAAGGAGGAATTAATTAGAAAATGTTTTTTCCACATATTAGCAAATAAATGAAATGTCATTTTCATATTAAGTAATTATAGTTATGATCTTGCTTCATTTCTACCTACTCTCCTTTTGAAATATTCTTTATTGCTAAATAATATTTTAGGAGGAGTTAACAGAAATAATTACCTGTAACATCTGCAGATAAACTTACATAGCTAACATTGTGTGCTGACTTTTTTAAATGGTGAAGTGGCATTAATGAGATGTTCAGTTTACAGAATTTGAAGTTTGAGTTCTATTTTAGTAGTCTGCCGTGTCCCCCAAATCCCATTTAGATAAATTGAGGTTCATTTTTCACATAGACTTGCAACTTTTAGACACCACATTTTTTTTATAGTAACAGCCTCATTTGCCTGTACAATAACTAATAATACAGTATTTCATAGGTACATTGTATGTGCACAGGAAATTTTTCTTTAAATCTTAAGAGCCTTTAATAAACGAGATATTTTAATATTTTAATGTTACTACATTTAAAAAATAGTGTTTTCCTACAAAATTTTCTGTATTCAGTATACGTTAACTATGAAAATGTCAAACAATGAAATCATTGAAATATATTTAAGGAAAAATTACCAACCAAAAGTAATGAGTACCCTCTATATGCATATTTGCTGGAATGTTCATGTGAAATGGTAACATTTCCAATAACAGCATTTTGAATCTGGGGTGACACAAACATGATTTTTATTTTTGAGCTAGGGATTTTGATGGAGAAGCACCTAGATGAAGACACCATTTCATTCATGATATTTTAAAATTAGAAAAGTAAAGCTTCTAAATTGAAACTCTTAACAGGTCACTTCATGAAATTTTTAGTTTTAAATTTAATTTTACATGAGATGTCTTTCTGAAGAGCTACTTTTATTAACTTTCACTTAGATCGTTGTATGCTAGGCATTCAGTATTTCTCTACTTGATTTTCCTATGCCTAGTTGTGATTACAGCAAGTATTTAATAATAAAGTCAGTCATGTGAGAGTATCCATTAATTTCAGTGGGTCCTTGGAAGGCAGGCAGAAGATTTCTGTCCAAGAGTCTTATTTTTGACATGAGATGAAATTCTTTTTTTTTTGAGATGGGGTCTCACTGTGTCACCCAGGCTGGAGTGCAGTGGCAGGATCTTGGCTCACTGCAACCTCCCAAGCTCAAGCCATCCTCCCACCTCAGTCTTCTGAGTAGCTGGGACTACTGGCATGTGCCCCCATTCCTGATTAGTTTTTTTGTATTTTTGGTAGAGATGGGGTCTTGCTATATTGCCTAATTTTTGTGTTTTTAGTAGAGATGGGGTTTCACCATGTTGGCCAGGCTGCTCTTGAACTCCTGAGCTCAAGTAATCTGCCCGCCCTGGCCTCCCAAAGTGCTGGGATTACAGGCATGAGCCACCATGCCTGGCTAAAACCAATTCTTTTGATTGTTTTTGCCACCATTTTCTTACTTGGAATAGCTTTCACATTTATTTTTCTTATGAAGAAATCCAGTGTCAGTCAGACCATATAACATGAAAGCAAAATTTCATTGAAGCCTATCCTTGTCTTAATTATTCTAAAATAAAGTACAATAAAGTGAATTATTTTGCCCTTTGTAGTAGCATAGTGTTAAGTTATATATATATTTTAATATGCATACTCCTAAGTAAAGTTTCAGAGACCACATGCTGGAGAGCAGTGGCTTTCAGACAGCACCAGCATCACCTGAAGGCCTTGTTGAATACACATTATTGGAAGAGAGGGGAGAACACAGGCTCATGCCTGTAATTCCAGTGCTTTGGGAGACTGAGGCAGGAGGATCACGTGAGCCCAGGAGTTCAAGATCAGGCTGGGCAATACAGCAAGACCCCTGTCTCTACAAAAACAAAAACAAAAAACAAACAGGCATGGTAGTGCATACCTGTAGTCTGAGCTGCTTGGGAGTCTGAGGCAGGAGGATCACTTGAACCCAGGAGTTCGAGGCTGCAGTGAGTTATTATTGGGCCACTGCAGTCCAGCCTGGGCAGCAAAGTGAGACCCTGTCTATTAAAAAAACAAAACCAAAAACTTGATTGCTGGGTGCCACCCTAGAGTTTCTGATTCAGTAGGTCTGGCGGTGGGGATGGTGGGCCTGGTAATTTGCCTTTATAACAAGCGTCCAGGTAATGCCCCAGCTGCTGGTCCCAGGACCACACTTTGCAGATTATTACTCTGAGAAGAGCACTAACTCTGACGTTGGATTCCTTCTGTTCCTCATTAGTGAATTTATTTGGGGGAGATTATTCAATCTGGTAGATCCGCATTTACTTAGCTGTGAAGTGGAGGTTAATGCAACCTGCCTGAGACTGTGAGAATCAGAAACTCTAATTGAAATACCAGGCCCAGCGTGCCTGGATGCTTGAAAAATGCTGACTCCCATGGTCAGTCCTTCCCTCACTCTTCTCAGCTATAAAGTGAGGAGCGGAATTCAGTATCTTTTAAGATTCCTCTCAGGTGTAAAATGCTATGATTCTAAAAGTTTAATTTTGTAGTTCCAGAGACAATGCCAAACACCTGTGTGTACTTAGTGCTTTGTAAAGAGTGGTGATAACAGTGACGCCTCATAGGCCGTAGTTTTGTAGTTCCAGAGACAATGCCAAACACCTGTATGTACTTAGTGCTTTGTAAAGAGTGGTGATAACAGTGACGACACATAGGCCGTAATTTTGTTTTTGCTTTTGTTAGGGTGTTCAGCATCTTGACTCCTTAAAAGTTTTCAGTCAGATTTATAAAGCAGCATTGAAGAAGTTGTATTATGTTTGAGTACAGTTGGAATCCATGGCAGTTTTATGGAGGCCGAATATGTCAGATGAATAGGCTAATTTTCCTGAGTTGCTGGCCTTATTAGTCCCTACTATGTTGCCCCCTGGTTACCTAATGCATGTTCAAAAGGTATAGTTTTCATCACCTGCTTGATCTTGATTTTCAGACAGCATCAAATCAGTTGCAAAACAAATCCAAGCTAAAATTGTGAGCGTATGATTAATTTACTATAGCATGTAATTATGCAGTATTTTATTTTTTATTTTTTATTTTTTTTGAGACAGAGTCTCGCTCCATTGCCCAGGCTGAAGTGCAGTGGCATGATCTCGGCTCACTCTAACCTCTGCCTCCCGTGTTCAAGTGATTCTTCTGCCTCAGCCTCCCGAATAGCTGGGATTACAGACATGCACCACCACGCCCAGCTAATTTTTTGTATTTATAGTAGAGACGAGGTTTTACCGTGTTGGCCAGGTTGGTCTTGAACTCTTGACCTCAAGTGATCTACACGCCTCGGCCTCCCAAAGTGCTGGGATTACGGGTGTGAGCCACTGCGCCCAGCTATCCAGTATTTTATTTAAAAGTTGTCACTAGGGTGTTCACTATTGTGAATTTATAATCTTAAAAGTTGGGGATGCTAAAAGTACCAGACTAAAATACTATGAGGTTTTCTCATCTTTTAATTCCATTTTGTTAGAAAAAAATAATCACAACCAGGGTTCTTTTACCTTTCCCCGGCCATCTAGACTGCTTTACTGCAATGTTGGGAAGATTGCATACAATAAAAACTGTAGCTAGTTGATTGGGATTTGGGAAAATTGAATCAAGCATTTGCATTCATCCAGAATGGTCTTAAACTGCTGACTGTGGGGTGCCCACAGGATGAGCACTGGTGGCATGGGTGGGAGGAATTTCCTTGGATACTGCAATTGCATTTGAAAGATCTATTTTCCAAAACCCAAGCAGAGAGAGGCTAGGAGGAATGCAGACAGGACATTGAAAATGCGAATTCCCTTTACTAGTAGAACATGAAATATCTGATAATGGTTTAAAAAAAATAAGTGTCAGGATACATTGTAGTATAAAGGTTCAACTAGTATAATTTAAAATGAGTCTTTATATTCAGGCCAGGTGCGGTGGCTCACACCTATAATCCCAGCACATTGGGAGTCCGAGGCGGGTGGATCACCTGAGATTAGGAGTTCAAAACCAGTGTGACCAACATGGAGAAACCCCTTCTCTACTAAAAATACAAAAAATTAGCCAGGCATGGTGGTGCACGCCTGTAGTCCCAGCTACTTGTGAGGCTGAGGTAGGAGAATCGCTTGAACCCAAGAGGCAGAGGTTGCAGTGAGCTGAGATCACACCACTGCACTCCAGCCTGGGTGACAGAGCGAGATCCTGTTTCAAAAAAATAAGAAATAAAAAGTGAGTCTTCATATTCAAATTAGTATATGAGGTTAGGCAACAATTCTTGTATGGGACCAGGTATATTTAATTTGCCTTTCTTTGCAGTCATCCTAGTAAATCATTGTAAAGGGTTATTTTATATACAATTTTGTAGTATATTCTAAATCCCCTTTGGCAAATAAAGCTGAAGTTATCTAGTGTCAGCATACTGTGATTTGTATATTTATATAAGACAAGATTGCATCATTCTGATTAAGTTGCAGCATTTTAGTTTTATCTGATAGGCCTGTATTGAGTAATCAGTAGCTATGTGCAAATATTAAGTCAACTTAATTACCAGACCCAGAAGTCCAGAGGTAATCAAAGAGTACTTTCGGAAGATGAAATATTTATAATGAGTTATGGAAACAATGTTTTAGAAATGTTTTTCTTGGTGTAATTTAATGCAGATTTTTACCTCAATTTTGTTAAAAAACTTGATAATTTGATCCCTCCATCTATTTAATATTTAATATTTTCAGATTCTAGAGTATTTAAAATTTAAACACAATTATAAAATTAATTATAATTCCTACTTATGTTAGCTATGATTTAGGGCCAAAACTACCCTGGTTTTGTCTGCAACTTGAAACATTGTGTATTTTAAAGTATATAATTTGGGAACATTATTTTATAGACTGTGGATAACCAAATATAAGATTTGTGATTTTTAATGCTTCATTTGTGTAAAATCATTTGTATATTCTATTTATAGTATGCATTTTCTAGCTCATTAAAAGTACAGAAAAACCTCAAATCTGTCCTTATACAAATATTTGATTTCTAGTTTCCTTTTATTAAAACATTTTCACTCATTCATTCTTTCACACCTTAGTCTCTAAGATGTGTCTCGGGTATTTGATAAAGTAAGTAGGTCTTCTTGTGGAGCACATCACTCAGCTTTGGAGACCAAACATTAAACACACTGAGTTGCATCTTATGCATGTTAAGGTCTAAAGCCAAAAGGTGAAATTTTTGAATAATCATATTGCCCTTGGGAGGGTCCTGAATAAGAGATCTACATTCCATCTCATGATAAGTCCCTTCCATTGAACTTTTCCTCCAAAATTGGAATAGAAATTAGCAACAGCAGAAAGCCAATGCTATCCCTAGGATGGTGGGGTGGAGGGAGGAAGCCGTCATAAAGCTCAAGGCCAGGGTCACCCTGAGGAAGCACAACCCCCGCAGCAGAGCACAGGGGCCTTCAGGGTGCTGCAGCTGGAGGCAAAGAAGGAGGGAAAGAAATACTCTCGCTTTGCTTTGCTTTTTGCCATTGACTCCCAGTGGCAGGAGCTGACTGGAAGCCAGCTGGCACAGGAGCTTGGAGCTTGGTGGTATCCCTCTGGTGTCGACTCCCCTGACTTACAGCAGAGCCTCAGACCTCAGGTCAAGCAGGCTCAGAATTGGCACATTTGCACTGGGGACCATATTGTATGGACAACACTTACTTTCAACAGTAGAATCACAGCCTGCGAAGATGTCACGGTACAAGAAATATTCTGGAACCAAGATCACCTTTATCCATGTCAAGTCCACTCCAGAAAGTGGAATTAGGGGAAAGTACCTGCCCTGGACTAGTATTTCGAATCCCTTCCCTCCTCTACTTACTCCCCTTTCCCTTTTTCTTCTCCCAAGCTGAGCTAAAGGGAAATGTGAAGAACATTATTGCCTCTTTAAAACCAAACATATATAAAATATGAAAAATATTTTTCAGTGACAAAAGATAAGAATGAAAGCATTCAGGATAGTTTATTCATAGAAGCTTTGGGAAAGAGTAAAAATAATTTCTTAAATTTTTTTCTTGAAAGACTGAAAATAGAATCTTAAGGAGATAGTGTTCTTAAAGCCTTGATCTGACTACTTGGCTACTTATAACTTCTTTCTTCATCTACTAGTTATTTTGAAAACTCACTTAGTCATTTGTCAATCCTAACCTTTAGAGATAAACATTTAAAATCAGTTCACTAATCACAGCATTTTTTTTTTTAGATGGAGTCTTGCTCTGTCGCCCAAGCTGGAGTGCAGTGGCGAGATCTCGGCTCACTGCAACCTCTACCTCCTAGGCTCAAGTGATTCTCCTGCCTCAGCCTCCCGAGTAGCTGGGACTACAGGCGCACGCCACCACACCCAGCTAAATTTTGTATTTTTAGTAGAGACGGGGTTTCACCATGTTGGTCAGGATGGTCTCGATCTCTTGAACTCGTGATCCGCCCTCCTTGGCTTTCCAAAGTGCTGGGATTATAGGCGTGAGCCACCGCGCCCGGCCCACAGCATCATTTTTCAAGGGTCTCTAGGGTGACGAGGTGTGCGGGTTTGCCAAGGACAGTCCTAGTTTCTACCTGCTGTCCTAGGACAATCATGAATAGTGCCCCTTCCAGTTTCAAAAGTGTCATAGTTTAGACATTAAATTACCTGACCACCCTTATATGCCCCATGTTTCTTAACATCTAGGCTGCTGACAAAATTCACATTTTCTGACTGTCAGTCTGGTGTTCTCTATACTAGACTGATATGGATCCACAAAGGAAGCAATATTGGCCAACAATTAATCTTCAGTCTTTGGATTAGTGAGAGGTGACAACGTGCTGGCAGCCGTCACAGCCCTCGTTCACTCTCCCCGCCTCCTCTGCCTGGGTTCCCAGTTTGACGGCACTTGAGGAGCCCTTCAGCCTGCCGCTGCACTGTGGGAGCCCCTTTCTGGGCTGGCCGAGGCCGGAGGCGGCTCCCCCAGCTTGCGGGGAGGTGTGGAGGGAGAGGTGAGGACAGGAACAGGGGCTGCGCGCAGTGCTTGCGGGCCAGCGCGAGTTCTGGGTGGGTGTGGGCTCGGCGGGCCCTGCCGGCCCCGGGCAATGAGGGGCTTAGCACCCGGGCCAGCGGCTGCGGAGGGTGTGCTGGGTCCCCCAGCAGTGCCGGCCCACTGGCGCTGTGCTCGATTTCTCGCCGGGCCTTAGCTGCCTCCCCGCGGGGCAGGGCTTGGAACCTGCAGCCCGCCATGCCTGAGCCTTCCCAGCTCCATGGGCTCCTGTGTGGCCAGAGCGCCCCCTGCTCCACGGTGCCCAGTCCCATCAACTACCCAAGGGCTGAGGAGTGCGGGCGCAGGGCGCGGGACTGGCGGGCAGCTCCACCTGTGGCCCCTGTGCGGGATCCGCTGGGTGAAGCCGGCTGGGCTCCTGACTCTGGTGGGGACTTGGAGAGCTTTTATGTCTAGCTAAAGGATTGTAAATACAGCAATCGGCACTCTGTATCTAGCTCAAGGTTCGTAAACACACCAATCAGCACCCTGTGTCTAGCTCAGGGTTTGTGAATGCACCAATCCACACTCTGTATCTGGCCAATCTAGTGGGGACATGGAGAACCTTTGTGTCTGGCTCAGGGATTGTAAACGCACCAATCAGTGCCCTGTCAAAACAGACCACTGGCTCTCTGTAAAATGGACCAATCAGCAGGATGTGGGTGGGGCCAGATAAGAGAATAAAAGCAGGCTGCCGGAGCCAGCAGTGGCAACCTGCCGGGGTTCCCTTACCAAGCTGTGGAAGCTTTGTTCTTTCGCTTTTTGCAATAAATCTTACTGCTGCTCACTCTTTGGGTCCACACTGCCTTTATGAGCTGTAACACTCACGGTGAAGGTCGGTAGCTTCACTCCTGAGCCAGGAGACCACGAACCCACCAGGAGGAATGAACAACTCCAGACGCGCCGCCTTAAGAGCTGCAACACTCACCGCGAAGGTCCGCAGCTTCACTCCTGAGCCGGCGAGACCACAAACCCCACCAGAAGGAAGAAACTCCGGACATGCCTCCTTTAAGAACTGTAACACTCACCGCGAGGGGCCATGGCTTCATTCTGGAAGTCAGTGAGACCAAGAACCCACTGAGTCCGGACACATTAGGATGTTAGAGTCCTACCTTCAAAGCATTTTTCTCTTGGAGTGGACTTTGCACAAATGGTAGGTCGATTGTGGAGTCAGTGAAGAACCAGGCTAATCCAGCTTGTTTTATTGGCCCCAATTTTTCTTCTCAGGGCCGTAAACCAGTTATTACCAGGAAACAAAAGCAAAGTAACTATTAAGTTTTGAATTGGTATTGAGGAGAAACATCTAAAATCAAATCTCGCCAATCTAATTAAATTAGATTCCCAAACCTTAAGAAGCTTTGCAATTACTGCCAAAATGTCTCAGAGGGCATTAGGTTAATTGAAGCTGGAGAGGAGTGAGAAAAGAGGCAGCTGCTAGTCACTGAGAATAAGGACTATTTGCTGTGAGGTTTGTAGGGGCAGCACTTTGCTGTTGGGGTTTGGTAAGGGGATTTGTTTTAAAATTGGAATTATATTTTGTTGGCTTTTAATCAAAAGCAGGGAAATACATTTTTCCTACGCCTAAGAATTTACATAAGCTAATTTGTTCCATAATTAGAAAAATCCTTGCTTTTAGCATATGGACTGTAACAATAGGGGTCATAACTCATGAGTCGTGTGACACATTGTTTCCCTTTGGTGAAGTTTTACTTTAAGATCTGTTGAGTATATCCAGGGAGAGAGATGAAGGTCAAGACATGCTTATTTTTACAGAGAGAGAGAGAAAGAGATTCATTAAACTTTGAGTTATACTTTATTTTTATTTATTTATTTTTTTGAGATGGGGTCTTGCTCTGTCACCCAGGCTGGAGTACAGTGGCATGATCTTGGCTCATTGCAACCTCCACTACCAGGGCTCAAGTGATTCTCCCACCTCAGCCTCTCAAGTTGCTGGGACTACAGGTGCACACCAACAAGCCTGGCTAAGTTTTTTGATTTTTAGTAGCGATGAGGTCTTGCTATTTTGCCTAGGCTGGTCTCGAACTCCTGGCCTCAAGCAATCTGCCTGCCTTGGCTTCCCACAGTGCTAGGATTACAGACGTGAGCCACCGTGCCTGGCCCATATTTTACTCAGTAGGAATCTTTGCTATTTGCTATGATTTTTAATTCTTCTTGCATGTTAATTTTGCTTCCCCAATGAGTATGTTAAGTGTTCTTTAAAATCTTCCTGTAAAAAAATCATAAACATATTAAACAGCAGTTCTCTAATTGAATGTGCTAATTTGATAAATATTTGAGTGGATACCTACTATTTGCAAAGTTTCAAGGAATACAGTGGTGAGTAAGATAGTCTTTTTTTTTTTGCTCTGTCTCCCAGGCTGGAGTGCAGTGGTGTGATCTCGGCTCACTGCAACCTCCGCTTCCTGGGTTTCAAGTGATTCTCCTGCTTCAGCCTCCCAAGTAGCTTAGATTACAGAAGCACATTACCATTCTTGGCTAATTTTTGTATTTTTAGTAGACATAGTTTCACCATGTTGGCCAGGCAGTTCTCGAACTCCTGAGTTCAAGTGATCCCGCCTGTCTCGGCCTCCCAAAGTGCTGGGATTACAGGTGTGAGAGACTGCACTTGGCCAATAAGATAGTCTTTAATGTCAAGGAGTTTATGATTTTTTTCTTGGCGGAGGTGATAAGAAAATATGTAAAAACAATAAACATAGTTTACAGTAGTTGGCATCAAAGGAATGGGGAAGGGCTTTTTACCAAGCTTGTCTAGCTTGTGTACCGCAGGCTGCATGTGTGCCAACACAAATTCATAAACTCTCTTTAGACATTATGAGATTTTTTATTTTTTTTTTTTTAGCTCACCAGTCATCATTAGTGTTAGTGTATCTTATGTGTGGCCCAGAAAGCCAAAAGATCAGACACCCCTGCACAGAGAAAGTAGCGCTTGAGATTAACTTGAAGATTGAAATTAAACTTTGAGAGGTATTGTTGGCAGGCAGGAGATAGGAAGCAAATAACTGCATCGAGTTGGAGAAATTTGTTGGTCTTTGGGGAAAAGCAAGTAGTTCAGTCTGGCAGGAGTTGGAATAAGTGTTAGGGAATAATGGGAAATAGAGTTAGAAAAGCAAATTGTGAAATACTGTGTATCAGTCGGCTTAGGCAGTTAAACTGCAGTAACAAAGGACTCTCCAAATCACAGCAATACTACAAGGTTATTTCTCTCTTACATTACATTTCCCTTGTGGGTATCTGTAGCTCTGCTCCATGGCTCCTTTGTTCTGGGGTCAGGCTGCAGAAGCAGCTTCGATCTGGGTTATCAATTCTGGCCAAGGGAAAGAAAATATGGGAGAATTGTTCAATAGTTTTCGTAGTGTCCGCTTGACTGTGGCATATGTTACAGCTGTTCACGTTTCATTGGCCAAAGCAAGTCACTTGGCCATGCCTGCCATCCCTGGGAAAGGGGAAATATATTCCTCTTACAGGAAAGGACAAAAAATATATAAAACAATTTACCAAAAGCCTTGAAAGCCAATCTGAGTCTTTTGCATTTAAATCTTTAGATGGCTTGGAGCCATGGCAAGTTTCTGGACAAGCTAATATGGCTTAGTAAAACAAACAAACAAAAACATCAGGGTTGTTGTTGTTGTTGTTGTTGTTGTTGTTGTTGTTTGAGACAGAGTCTCGCTCTGTCACCCAGGCTGGAATGCAGTGGCGCGATCTCGGCTCACTTCAAGCTCCGCCTCCCGGGTTCACGCCATTCTCCTGCCTCAGCCTCTCGAGTAGCTGGGACCACAGGTGCCCGCCACCACGCCCGGCTAATTTTTTGTATTTTAGTAGAGACGGGGTTTCACCGTGTTAGCCAGGATGTTCTCGATCCCCTGACCTCATGATCCACCCGCCTCGGCCTCCCAAAGTGCTGGGATTACAGGCGTGAGCCACTGTGCCCAGCCCAGGGTGGTTTTTATGTTGTGTGTGTGTTTGTGTGTATGTGTGTGCATGTACATAAAAATTATTTAGGGTATTTATTATAAATGCGGGTTCCAGGATTCCAGAAGGTCTGATTCAGGGAGCTCAGGAATCTGCCCGGTAGCAAGCAGCCAGGTGGAGAGAATGTAGATTGTCCACAGACCTCATTTTATAAAACCCGGATCAAGGAATCAACGGAGAGTGCTCAGGCAAGTGTAGGTGAGATGGGGCAGTGAGTGAGGGAACGACAGGTAGGTCGTGAGTGCAGAGGCCCAGATGCAATGTTGGCACATGGTAAATGGCCAGTACGGAGGCAGATAGATAAGAGAGAACAGATGGAACTAGACTTACTCAAGGTGGGAGGCTATGGTGCAAACAGCCAGGAAACAGGGTAGTGGAAGGGGCAAATCTTGGGAGCTGAGATTAGGAATATCAGGGGATCTTGATCTTCCCTGAGGAGGAGGAGGCAAGCCTAGCTGATGCAAGAAAAAGCTGAGAACTTGAGGAGAGCAGAGGCAATAAACAGGAAGTCGCAGGAAACTCAGTGCCTGTAAGCAGCTATGGAAAACTTGACTAAAAGCGGCCACATAAATTTGATTTTGTATTCGGCCAGAAGAGGGCACTACAGTAGCACATATGCTGATGTCTGGGCTCGGCCGCCCAAACTGAGTCATGCCAGCTCCTGTCCAGTAGGATTATTAACCCGACCCACAGTGCAGTATTTTGGGCGATTCATTTATTACTTTTATAGCTGTGAATCTTTTTAGAAGGAACTTTAAGGTTTCTATTTATTAAGGAATCTGGGGTTATTTTGTTTTGAATTGTGAATTCCTGTAGTCAAAAAGAAATTAATTCCACGGAGTTTAAGGGAGTTATTACCCATTTATTGGCATCACTTGAGGCATGGAGAGGAGATTAGGACAGAGAGGAGAAAAGACCTAGAAGACAGAAAAGTGCATTTGAGGCATGACTTCTGGGAGTGTAATTGCTGAGCCCAAAAGGTTGGAATCTTACGGGTTTTGTTTGTTTGTTTGTTTTTGAGATAGAGTCTCGCTCTGTCGCCCAGGCTGGAGTGCAGTGGCTTGATCTCGGCTCACTGCAACCTCCACCTCCCAGGTTCAAGCGATTCTTCTGCCTCAGCCTCCTGAGTAGCTGAGATTACAGGCATGCGCCACCACGCCCAGCTAATTTTTGTATTTTTAGTAGAGACGGGGTTTCCCCATTTGGCCAGGCTGGTCTTGAACTGCTGACCTCAAGTGATCCACCCGCCTCAGCCTCCCAAAGTGCTGGGATTACAGGCATGAGCCACCGCGCCTGGCCTATTTTTATGACCAAATAATACTCCATTGTATGGACAAACTACATTTTGTTGATCTATTCATTAGTTGTTGGGTGTTCGGGTTGTTTCCACCTTTTGGCTATTATGAATAGTGCTGCTGCAAATGTTCGTGTTCAAGTTTTTGTGTGGACACGTTTTTATTTCTCCTGGATATATACCTGGGAGTAGAATTGCTGGATCGAATGGTAACTCAGTATTTAATGTTTTGAGGAACTGCCCAGCTGTTTTACAGTGGCTGCACCATTTTTCCTTTCCACCAGCAATGTATGAGTGTCTCAGTTTCTCCACATCCTCAACAACATTTGTTATGCTCTGTTTTTTAGGGGCTTTCTTGTTTTCATACAGCCTTACTCGTAAGTCGAAGTGGTGTATCACTGTGATGTTTTGGTTTCGTTTTTATGGTTATGCTTGATATAGTTATTCTTATGTGTCAACTTGACTGGGTGATGGGATACCCAGCTGGTTGGTTAAACCTTATTTCTGGTGTGTTTGTGAGGGTGTTCCCAGAAAAGATTAGCATTTGAATGGTTGGACTGAGTAAAGAAGATGGTCAACATGGGTGGGCATTATCAATCTACCGAGGGCCTGAATAAAACAAGAAGGCAGAGGAAGGTTGAATTAACTCTGCTTGACTACTGAGGTGGGACATCAATCTTCTCCAGCCCTCACCACTCCTGGTTCTCAGGCCTTAAGACCTGGACTAGAATCTACACTATTGATTCTCCACCTCTTGGACTTTGGGACACCACAGGCTTTCCTGGGGGTCCAGTTCACAGGTGGTTCGCAGTGGGACTTAGCCTCCAGAATGATGTGATCCAATCAATATCTCTTTAATTTAATTTAATTTAATTTAATTTTAGTTAAATTCTGGGATATATGCATAGAACATGCAGGTTTGCTACGTAGGTATACATGTGCCACGGTGGTTTGCTGCACCTATCAACCTGTCATCTAGGTTTTAAGCCCCACATGCATCAGGTATTTCTCCTAATGCTCTCCCTCCCCTTTCCCCCCACCCCCAATAGGCCCTGGTGTGTGATGTTCCCCTCCCTGTGTCCATGTGTTCTTATTGTTCAACTCCCACTCATGAGTGAGACATGTGGTGTTTAGTTTTTTGTTCCTATGTTAGTTTGCTGAGAATGATGGTTTCCAGCTTTATCCATGACCCTCCAGAGACATGAACTCATTCTTTTTCATGGCTGCATAGTATTCCATGATATATATGTCTCACATTTTCTTTATCCAGTCTGTCATTGATGGGCATTTGGGTTGGTTCCGAGTCTTTACTATTGTAAATAGGGCTGCAGTAAACACACGTGTGCATGTGTCTTTATAGTAAAATGATTTATAGTATACCCAGTAATGGGATTGCTGGATCAAATGGTATTTCTGGTTCTAGATGAGCCAATCAATAGCTTATAAACAAGCAAACAAATTCTACTGGTTCTATTTCTCTGGAGAACCCTGACTAACACAATGCTTTAATTATTTTTTTCTTACTGTGGTAAAATATGCAGCACATAAAAGTTATAATTTTAGCCTGTTGTTGTTGTTGTGAGACAAAGTCTCACTCTTGCCCAGGCTGTAGTGCAGTGGTGCAGTCACAGCTCACTGCAGCCTCAACCTCCCAGGCTCAAGTGATCCTCCCACCTCAGCCTTCCGAATAGCTGGGACTACTGGCATGTACCACTACACCCAGCTAATTTTTTATTTTTTGTAGAGCTGGGTTCTCCCCATGTTGCCCAGGCTGGTCTTGAACTCCTGGGCTCAGGGAATCCTTTCACTTTGGCCTCCAAAAGAGCGGGGATTACAGGTGTGAACCACTGCACCTGGCCTATTTGAGGCATTTTTAATTGTACAGCTCAGCGGCCTTCATGACATTCATATTGTTCGCATCATGGTGGTTTTGGTTTGCATTTCCCTGATGATTAATGATGTTGGGCATCTTTTTCCTGGGCTTGCTGGCCATTTGTATATCCTCCTTGGAGAACTGTCTGTTCAAGATCTTTGCTCATGTTTGATTTGGGTTGTGTTTTTATTGTTGAGTTGTGACTATTCTTTATATATTATGGATACTTGTCTCAATTGTAACGGCAGGATTTTAGTTTATGGAGGTGACTGAATGATGATGTGGAGAGGCCAATGTTACTGAAAGAAGAGTTTTCTTACAGTTCCTGAGAGGAGGGGACATGCCACAACACGCAGGGCCACAGCGAAAGCGTTAGGATGGTCAAGAGGCAAAAGATGAGTGAGAAGGCATGGGCCATAGCCCTTACTGGAGTTTCTGCAGGAAAGGCAAGGCAGGGCCGGGCCATCAGTTTAGGACTGGCTACTTTGAATAACATGGGTGAGCCTGGGCTATAGGGGGTGGTCTCTAGTTGCCTGGAACCTGGCCTTGGGATGATTTAGGATAAGGGAAGTATTGGTTTGGTGTGTGAGAGTTATATAGAAGGTAGGTGGAGGCACAGACTTGGATCAGCCTGTCTGCACACGAAAGGAGAATTCCAGGCAACTTGACGTATATTTGTACAATTGTTTGATAATGCATTTCCATGTTTTTGGAAACAGTGAATCAAACGTGGATGGGAACAAGTCTCCCTCACTTGCCTCCTGCACCCAGCCTTGCCTCAGTGTGGGAATGCCCCATCCTTGGAGGGGAATGCCCCTTCTTGAAGGAGAGAGGTAAACACTTGTCTGCTGGCCTTGCAGTTACTAGATGCCAAATAGACATAAAGAATTTAAGGCCAGGCACAGTGGCTCACGCCTGTAATCCCAGCACTTTGGGAGGCCAAGGCGGGCAGATCACTTGAGATCAAATCACTTGAGGTCAGGAGTTTGAGACCAGCCTGGTCAAAATGGTGAAACCCCATCTCTACTAAACATACAGAAATTAGCCAGGTGTGGTGGTGTGTGCCTGTAATCCCAGCTAATTGGGGGGCTGAGGTGGGAGAATGGCTTGAACGTGGGAGGCGGAGGTTTCAGTGAGCTGAGATCGTGCCACCGCACTCCCACCTGGGCAACAGAGCGAGACTCCATCTCAAAAAAAAAAAAAGAATCTGGGAAATCAGATGACAATATTAGACAGACCCTGAACAGATATATACAGTTGGCAAACATATTCTCTCATTCTGTGGGTTGTCATTTCACTTTTTTGATAGAGTTCTTCAATGCACAAAAGTTTAAAATTTTGTTGAAATTCATTTCATCTATGTTTTTCTCTTGTTGCTTGAGCTTCTGACACACACTGTGAGGGAGTCAGGATTCTCAGAACAAAGAACCCATTGCCAAATCTGAGATCATCAGGATTTATCCCTGTGTATTCTCTTACATGTAGGCTTTTGTTTCATTTTGAGTTAATTTTTTATACGGTATGAGGTAAGGATATATCTTATAAAAATTTTTATGTTATAAAGTGATAAGCCAAAGCCTACAAAGGACAGTCTGGTGATATTTATTGCAAATGTATATCTCTCCCAATTCTATTTCTAGGAATTTATTCCATAGATACAACGCAAAAGATATATGTGTAAGGTAATTCACTGCAGCATTCTTTTTTTTTTAATAATAGTAAAGCATTGTAAACAGTCCACGTGTCCCTCAATAGAGGCTTTGAAATAAATTGTGCAAAGATAAAATACTATAGGGCTACAAAAAATGAATTTCTGTATGTGCTGCTTTGGAAAGCTCTCCAAAAATTATTGTTCAATGAAAAGAAAAACAAGGTTTAGAACAGAATGGTTTTTTGGTGTGTGAAACATTTGGGACAATAAGATACACATTTATTTTTGAAGTTTTTAGGTTTTTTTTTTTTTTTGAGACAGAGCCTGCGCTCTGTCGCTCAAGCTGGAGTACAGTGGTGTGATCTCGGCTCACTGAAACCTCTGCCTCCTGGGTTCAAGTGATTCTCCTGCCTCAGCCTCCTGAGTAGCTAGGATTACAGGCACATGCCACCACACCTGGCTGATTTTTGTATTTTTAGTACAGAGGGGGTTTCCCTGTGTTGGTCAGGCTGGTTTCAAACTCCTGACCTCAAATGATCACCCCTCCTCAGCCTCCCAAAGTGCTGGGATTACAGGCATGAGCCACCAAGCCTGGCCTAAGTTTTAAAAAAAATTTAATTAAAAAATAATTGCATGTATTTATGGGATACAGTGTGATGCTTTGATACACATATACATTGGGGAATGATACAACCAGGCTAATTAGCATATCCATCACCTCCGATAGTTACCATTTCTTTGTGGTGAGAACATTGAAAATCCTCTCCTTCAGGTCTTTTCAAATACACAATACATTAGTATTAACTATAGTCATCACGCGGTGCAATAGAGCATCAGAACTTAATCCTTCTAACTGATGATAACTTTGTACCCATTGACCAACCTCTCCCCTTTCCCTGCCCGCCCCTCCCTCCAGCCTCTGGTAACCATCATTCTACTCTCCACTTCTGTGAGTGTGACATTTTTAGAGTCCACACGTAAGTGAGGTCATGTAGAATTTTTGCTCTGTATATGCACATGTCTCATGTACAAGTAAAGACGCTCTGCAAATTTTAAGACACCAAGGATGGGGCATTCCCACAGCGAGGCAGGCGCTGGGTGCAGTAGGTAAGTGAGGGAGTGTTGTTCCAGTCCAGATTTGATTCACTATTTCTGAAAACATGGAAATGCATTACCAAACAATTGGACAAATATATGTCAAAATTTAAAAAGAACCTTCTGCAGAAAAGAAAGGAGCAATGGGGATAAAACAGCCACACGGTCATGGGTGTTGCACGTATAACATTTTGTTCCAGTTGAAGCTCCGTGTTTTCTTAGTCAGTTTTCTCGTGACTACTGATGTACTAAGTACAATCGCACCGGAGCTGGCCGACTCCGGGCTGTGGCCACGGATGTCAAATGACAGCCCTGGCCTCGTCCACACGGTAAAGAGCAGACCTCACACGGGATGGTTTACCATCGAGGGGTCCAGACAGAAAGGCTGTTCTAGAACCCCTCTCACTTAAAGAGCACAAATCCGAATGAATACGTTGTTTTATTGTTTTACCAGTAAGGTTCTTGACACTGATGACTTACCTTCCTATCCCCAGGAAACAGACGGTAAGTGTCCTTGAGAAGAATATCCCTTCACAGCAAATCCACATCTGTCCTTCAGCCTAGAGAGATCAGACAGAGATGAAGACCTCACCACTAAAGACCCACTCTCCTAGCTGTTTTGGAGAGGTCGCTCTTGTCTTTATAAACTTCTGAAGTTGTCTCTTGGCATATTTCCCTCCCCTCAAATCCTTATAAAAACAGGTGTGGCTAAAGCCTGTCTTTGCTGAAAGAACACTCTCTTCCTTAATAGAAAATTCTCTATTGAAAACTTATTTTCCCTGGGTGGGCGCAGTGGCTCACGCCTGTAATCTCATCACTTTGACAGGCCAAGGCGGGTGGATCACACAGTCAGGAGATCAAGACCAGCCTAGCCAACATGGTGAAATCCTGTCTCTACTAAAAATACACAAATTAGCTGGGTGTGGTGGTGCATGCCTGTAATCCCAGCTACTTGGGAGGCTGAGGCAGGAGAATAGCTTGAACCAGGGAGTTGGAGGTTGCGGTGAGCCGAGATCGTGCCACTGCACTCCAGCCTGGCGACAAAGTGAGACTCCATCTCAAAAAAAAAAAAAAGAAGAAAAAAAAGAAAGAAAGTAGTTTCCCTTTCTGGCTTCTGTGGTTAGCGGTGCAACAGTAGCAAAACTGGTCTCAGACATGTGAGTGGGAGGCAGGAAATCTGCAAAGTGACAATGGTCACCATGTGTACTTTTTACCCTTTCTGTGTGCTAGACCAGAGGCCCATGCTGGCGTGCCATTCTGACATGCACTGTGAGGGAGGTGACATTCTCAGAACAAATGCCGCATGTGTGGAAGATGGAGGAGCCCCATGCCAAATTCCTTCTGTTTTTATCCTACTTCCAGTAGGAGCCCCAGATATCAACTCCACAAATTTGAAACTGTGCCAGACCAGAGTGTGTAGAGAAGTGATTGGGGAACTGTGGGAGGGGAGAAGATAATATTGGTATAATAAAATCAAATTCGGGGCTGGGCATAGTAGCTCACGCCTGTAATCCCAGCATTTTGGAAGGCCAAGGTGGGTGGATCACTTGAGGTCAGGGGTTCGAGACCAGCCTGACCAACATGGTGAAACCCTGTCTCTACAAAAAAATACAAAAATTAGCCAGGCGTAGTGGTGCCTACCTTTAGTCCCAGCTACTCTGGAGGCTAAGGTAGGAGAATGGCTTGAACCCAGGAGGTGGAGGTTGCAGTGAGCTGAGGTCGTGCCACTGCACTCCAGCCTAGGTGACAGAGTGAAACCCTGTCTCAACAAACAAACAAACACACACACAAAAAAAAAGAAAAGAAAAAAGAAAAAATCAAACTTGAAAAAGAACTCCATTAAAAAGAAAAAAAAATGATTTTATAACTATAATAAAACTATGCTATAAATATAATAAAATGCCATGGAACATAACATATTTCTCCATTTATTTAGATCTTCACAAAACATTGTTTCAAAATTCTCAGTGTATGAGTCTTACACTTCTTTTGTTGATATTTTTCCGTGTTTTATTATTTTTTATTGTATTGTGAGTGCAATTTTTTTCTTAATATCATTTTAGATTGTTCATTGCTAGCATATAAAATACAATTGATTTTTTATATTGGTTTTATATCCTGCAACCTTCCTAAACTTACTCATTAGTTCTAGCAGGTTTTTAAAAATAGATTCCATCAGATTTTCTACACACATCTTCTGTGATTAAGGACAGTTTTATTTCTTTTTTCCCAGTCTGGATGCCTTTTATTATTTTTTTCCAGTCTATCCCTGGCTATAACTTTCAGTAAAATTTTCAATAGAAGTGTTAAGAATGGACATGCTTGTCTTGTTTCTGATCTCAGTCTTTCACCATCAAATATCACATAGATACAGGTTTCTTGAGAAAAGCTCTTTATAAGGTTGAAGAAGTTCTGCTTTTTTCTACTTTGTGGAAAGTTCTTTTTATTTTATCATGGATTTTGTCAAATGATTTTCCTATATCTATTGAGATAATCATGCGATTTTTATTCTTTATTCTATTAATATGGTATGTAATATTAATATATTTTAAGATGTTAATCTAACCTTACTTTCCTGGGGTAATTCCCACTTTGTCATGGTGGGTACTTAAAAATATATGTTTATGTATTCAGTTTGCTAGTATTATTTTTAAAGAGTTTTTGCATCTATTTTTATGAGAGATTTTAGTTGATAGTTTTTCCTACTTCTGATATCTTTGTATTGTGTTGGTATCTGGGTAATGATACTGGCCTCATCGAATGAGTTAGGAAATATTTCCTCCTCACCTATTGGTATCGGTTGAACTGTGCCCTCCTTCCCAAATGTATACGTTAAAATGCTAAGTGCCAGTGCCTCAGAATGTGCTCTTATTTGGATATGAGGTTTCTATAGAGGTAATCAAGTTAAAATGAGGTCTTTAGGGTGGGTCCCAATCCAATACGACTGGTGTCCTTGTAAGAAGCGGAAATTTGGACACAGACACAGACAGAGGGGAGAGAATGTGAAGACAGGCGGAAGATGACTCTGCAAGCCAGTGAAAGAGGCCTGGAACAGACCCTTCCCTCACAGTCCTTGGAAGGAACCAACCTACCAACACCTTGGTCTTGGACTTGTAGCCTCTAGAACTGTGAGACAGTAAATTTCCATAGTTTAAGCCACATAGTGCAGTACTTTGTGATGGCAGCCCTCATAAACAAATACACAGATTTTCTGAAGAGTTTGTATAGGATTGGCAAGATTGCTTCCTTAAATATTGGATACAATTGACCAGTAAAGTCATCTGGGCCTAGAGTTTTTTTTTGTGGGAAGATTTTAAGTTACTAATTCAATTTCTTATTTGTTATCAGTCTCCTCAGATTTTAAATTTCTGATTGAGTCAGTTTTGGTAATTTTTGTCTTTCTAGGAATTTATACATTTCATCTATGTTGTGTAATTTGCTGGCATAAAGCTGTTCATAGTATTCTCTTAAAATCCTTTCTGTAGGGTCAGTAGCTACATTCCCTTTTCATTCCTGATTTTCATAATTTATGTCTTATTTCTTTTTTTCTTTGTCAGTCTAGAGAAAATTTTATCAACTGTATTTCTCTTTTCAAATAATCAGCTTTTGACTTTCTTCCTTACTGTTTTTATTTTATTGATTTGTATTTTGATTGCTATTGTTTCCTTCACTTTACTTTGGGTTTAATTTGCCCTTCTTTTTCTACCTTTTGAAGTGAAAGATTAGATTATGGATTATAGATCTTTCTTCCTTCTAATTTAAGCATTTAAAGCTATAAACTTTCTTTTAGGCCTTGCATTAGCTACCCTCAGAGATTTCAGTGGTTTTGTTTTCATTCAGTTTGAAATGTTTTCTAATTAACCTTATGATTTTTTTTCTTTGACCCATGTTGATTAAATTATTTATTTAGTTATTATTTTATTTTGGGGGGGTGGTGTTTTGCTCTTATTGGCCAGACAGGAGTGTAATGGCACGACCTTGGCTCACTGCAGCATCCACTTCCCAGGTTCAAGTGATTCTCCTGCCTCAGCCTCCTGAGTAGCTGTGACTACAGGCGTGTGCCACCATGCCAGATAATTTTTGTATTTTTAGTAGATACGGGGTTTCACAGACGGAGTCTCATGCTGTCTTCCAGACTGGAGTGCAGTGGCTCAGTCTCAGCTCACTGCAACCTCTGCCTCCCAGTTCAAGTAATTCTCCTGCCTCAGGTTCCTGAGTAGCTGCGACTACAGGTGCGTGCCACCATGCTGGCTAATTTTTGTATTTTTAGTAGATATGGGGTTTCGCCATGTTGGCCAGGCTGGTCTCGAACTCCTCACCTCAGGTAATCTACCCTCCTCAGCCTCCCAAATTGTTGGAATTACAGGCATGAGCCACCGCTCCTGGCCTCCATGTTTATTTAGAAGTATGTTTTTCAAATGTTTGAGGGTTTACCAAATTTCTTTCTGTCGTTAATTTTCAATTTAGTTCCATCAGGGTTGGAGGACATACTTCAGATGACTTCAATCCTTTTAAGTTTATTGAGACTAGTTTCGTGATCCAGCAAAGGCTCTATCCTGGAAAATGTTCCATGTGGATGTGAAAGGACTGTATACCCTGCTGTTGGGTGGGAGCATTCTATATGTTAGCTGGGTAAAGTTGGTTGACAGTTGTGCAAGATTTATATATCCTTATTCATTTTATGCCTAGCCATTCTATCAGTTACTTAGAGAAGGGACTTAAAATTTCTAATTACAATTACTAAATTGTCCATTTCTCCTTTCCATTCTGTCAGTGTTTGCTGCATGTATGTGTTATTCAATGCCTATGTCTTTATAATTGTTTTATGTTTCTGATGTTTTGATACTTTTATCATTATGAAATATTGTTGCTATTTATCCCTACCAATATTTCTTGATTTAAATTCTATTTTTTTTTCTGATATTAACATAAGTACTTCAACTCCCTTATGGTAACATTTTGTATGATTTACATATATTTTCTCCATTTTTTTTTTTTTTTTTTTTGAGACAGTCTCTCTCTGTCACCCAGGCTGGAGTGCACTGGTGCAATCTCAGCTCACTGCAACCTCCGCCTCCCACGTTCAAGCGATTCTCTTGCCTCAGCCTCCTGCCTCTTGAGTAGCTGAGATTACAAGTGTGCACCACCAGGCCCAGCTAATTTTTGTATTTTTAGTAGAGATGGGGTTTCACCATGTTGGCCAGGCTGGTCTCGAACTCCTGACTTCAAGCGATTCGCCCACCTGGTCCTCCCAAAGTGCTGGGATTACAGGCATGAGCCAGCTATATTTTCCCCATTCTTTTACTTTGTAACTACTTTTGTCTGAATTAAAAGTGCTTTTCTTGAAGACAGCTTATGTAGTCATGTGTCAATTAACGACAGGGATGTTTTGAGAAATGTACCTTTCCAGAAACCTAGATGGTATAGCCTGCTACACACCTAGACTATAGGGTATAACCTAGTGATCCTAGGCTACAAACCTGTACGGCATGTTACTGTACTCAACACTGCAGGAAATTGTAACATAATCATGACTATTTGTGTATATAAACATTTCTAAAGATAGAAGAGATAGAGTAAAAATATGATATAAAAGATAAAAAATGTAACACCTGTATAGAGCACTTCCCATGAATGGAGCTTGTAGGACTAAAGTTGCTTTGGGTGAGTCAGTGAGTGAATGGTAATTGAATGTGAATGCCTAGGACATTACTGTACCCTACTGCAGGCTTTATACACACTGTACACTTAGGCTACACTTAATTTATTAAAAATGGTTTTCTTTCTTCGATAATAAAATAACATTACATACACAACTTTTTAAATTTATACCCTTTTATTTTTTTGAGGCAGAGTCTAGCTCTGTTGCCAAGCTGGAGTGCAGTGGTGTGATCTTGGCTCACTGCAGCCTCTGCCTCCTGGGTTCAAGCGATTCTCCTGCCTCAGCCTCCTGAGTAGCTGGAATTACAGGCACGTGGCGCCACTCCCAGCTAATTTTTGTATTTTTAGTAGAGATGGGGTTTCACCATGTTGGCCAGGATAATCTCCATCTCCTGACCTTGTGATCTGCCCACCTCGGCCTCCCAAAGTGCAGGGATTACAGGCTTGAGCCACCAAGCTTGGCTTTTATCCTTTTTAATATTTTAACTTTCTGACTTTTTTGCAATAACACTTAGCTTAAAGCATATATTGTACAGCTGTACAAAAGTATTTTCTTTCTTTATAGCCTTATTCAATTTTTATTTTTAAAATTTGTAATTTTTTTTCCTACTTTTCAAACTTCTTTGTTAAAAACGAAGAGACAAACACACACATTAGTCTAGGGCTCTACAGGGAGGGTCAGGATCATCAATATCACTGTTTCCCACCTCCACATCTTGTCCCACTGGAAGGTCTTCAGGGTCAGTAACATGGACGGAGCTGTCACTTCCTATGACAGCAATAATTTCTTTGGGAATATCTCCTGAAGGACCTGCCTGAGGCTGCTCTACAGTTAAAAAAAAATAAGTAGGAGTACACTCTAAAATAGCAACAAAAATGGTATAGTACGGTGTATACATAAACCAGTAGCGTAGTCATTTATTATCTTTATCAAGCATTAGAGACTGCAACTATAATTATGTGGGCTATACTTTTATATGACTGGTAGTAGATTTGTTTACACCAGCTTCACCAGAGACTCATGAGTAATGCTTTGTGCTGCAGCGTTACCACAGATATGACATCACGAGGCAACAGAAATTTTTCAGCTTCTTTGTAATCCTATGGGACCACCGTCCTATATGCGGCCTGTCATTGACTGAAATGTCATGGTGTAGCACACGACTGTATTGGACCGTGCTTTTTCGTACATGTTGATAATGACTGCCTTTTGATTGGAGTGTTTAATCCATTACATTTAATTTAATTGTTGATATCTTTGGATTTACATCTGCCATTTTACTATTTGTTTTTGTATGTCCCATGTCTTTTTTCCCCCCATCCTATTTTGCTGCCTTCTTTTGTGTTAAACACATCCTCTTTTTTTTAAGTGTGAGACGTTTTAAGTCCTAGGTTATTTTATTAACTATTTTGAAATTTAATTTTCTTTGTGGTTACTCTAGGGATTATAATACATATCTTATCACAATCTACTTTAGCTTAATGCTGGGAATTTTGAAAAATATAACAACTTTGTTCTAATATAGCTCCATTTCCCCATTCTTTGAGCCATTAATGCTATATTTATTATACTTACATATGCCATAAATCCGACAGAACTGTGATAGAGTGATTGCCTTATGCAGTCATATAATATTTAAACGAACATTTTAAAACTATTTTATATTAACAAATGTATATATATATATCATATGAACTTACATAATCTATAAATATATATTTAAACAGAACATTTAAAACAAACTCATATAAAAAAAAGAGAAAAAAACCTGTTCATACAGCCCTTTATGCTAACCCACATATTTATCATTTCCATTGCTCTTCATTTCTTTCTGCGGATTCATTTTCTGGTACAATTTTCTTTCAACCTGAAAGTCTTCCTTTAATATTTCTCATGGGACAGTTCTGCTAGCTACAGATTCTGTTTTTGTTCATCTTTCTTTTGAGCAGAATCTCGCTCTGTCACCCAGGCTGGAGTGCAGTGGCACGATCTTGGCTCACTGCAACCTCCACCTCCGGAGTTGAAGTGATTCTTGTGCCTCAGTCTGCAGAGTAGCTGGGACTATAGGTGACTGCCACCACGCCCAGCTAATTTTTGTATTTTTTGTAGAGATGGGGTTTCACCATGTTGGCCAGGCTGATCTCAAACTCCTGAGCTGAAGTGATCCATCCGCCTCGGCCTCCCAAAATGCTGGGATAACAGGCGTGAGCTGCTGTGCCCGGCCTGTTTTTGTATATCTTTGAATGAATTTATTTTAGCTTCTTTATATATATATATATATTTTTTTTTTATTATACTTTAAGTTATAGGGTACATGTGCACAACATGCAGGTTTGTTACATATGTATACATGTGCCATGTTGGTGTGCTGCACCCATTAACTCGTCATTTAACATTAGGTATATCTCCCAATGCTATCCCTCCCCCCTCCCCCAACCCCACAACAGGCCCCAGTGTGTGATGTTCCCCTTCCTGTGTCCATGTGTTCTCATTGTTCAATTCCCACCTATGAGTGAGAACATGCGGTGTTTGGTTTTTTGTCCTTGCGATAGTTTGCTGAGAATGATGGTTTCCAGCTTCATCCATATCCCTACAAAGGACATGAACTCATCATTTTTTATGGCTGCATAGTATTCCATGGTGTACATGTGCCACATTTTCTTCATCCAGTCTATCATTGTTGGACATTTGGGTTGGTTCTAAGTCTTTGCTATTATGAATAGTGCCACAATAAACATACGTGTGCATGTGTCTTTATAGCAGCATGACTTATAGTCCTTTGGGTATATACCCAGTAATGGGATGGCTGGGTCAAATGGTTTTTCTAGTTCTAGATCCCTGAGGAATCGCCACACCGACTTCCACAATGGTTGAACTAGTTTACATTCCCACCTACAGTGTAGAAGTGTTCCTATTTCTCCACATCCTCTCCAGCACCTGTTGTTTCCTGACTTTTTAATGATTGCCATTCTAACTGGTGTGAGATGGTATCTCATTGTGGTTTTGATTTGCATTTCTCTGATGGCCAGTGATGATGAGCATTTTTTCATGTGTCTGTTGGCTGCACAAATGTCTTCTTTTCAGAAGTGTCTGTTCATATCCTTTGCTGACTTGTTGATGGGGTTTTTTTTTTCTTGTAAATTTGTTTGAGTTCTTTGTAGATTCTGGATATTAGCACTTTGTCAGATGGGTAGATTGTAAAAATTTTCTCCCATTCTGTAGGTTGGCCTGTTCACTCTGATGGTAGTTTCTTTTGCTGTGCAGAAGCTCTTTAGTTTAATTAGATCCTATTTTTCAATTTTGTCTTTTGTTGCCATTGCTTTTGGTGTTTTAGGCATGTAGTCCTTGCCTATGCCTATGTCCTGAATGGTACTGCCTAGGTTTTCTTCTAGGGTTTTTATGGTTTTAGGTCTAACATTTAAGTCTTTAATCCATCTTGAATTAATTTTTGTATAAGGTGTAAGGAAGGGATCCAGTTTCAGCTTTCTACATAAGGCTAGCCAGTTTTCCCAGCACTATTTGTTGAATAGGAAATCCTTTTCCCATTTCTTGTTTTTCTCAGGTTTGTCAAAGATCAGATAGTTGTAGATGTTTGGTATTATTTCTGAGGGCTCTGTTCTGTTCCATTGGTTTATATCTCTGTTTTGGTACCGGTACCATGCTGTTTTGGTTACTGTAGCCTTGTAGTGTAGTTTGAAGTTAGGTAGTGGGATGCATCCAGCTTTGTTCTTCTGGCTTAGGATTGACTTGGCAATGCAGGCTCTTTTTTGGTTCCATATAAAATTTAAAGTAGTTTTTTCCAAGTCTGTGAAGAAAATCATCGGTAGCTTGATGGGGATGGCATTGAATCTATAAATTACCTTGGGCAGTATGGCTATTTTCATAATGTTGATTCTTCCTATCCATGAGCATGGTATGTTCTTCCATTTGTTTGTATCCTCTTTTATTTCATTGAGCAGTGGTTTGTAGTTCTCCTTGAAGAGGTCCTTCACATCCCTTGTAAGTTGGATTCCTAGGTATTTTATTTTCTTTGAAGCAATTGTGAATGGGAGTTCACTCATGATTTGGCTCTCTGTTTGTCTGTTATTGGTGTATAAGAATGCTTGTGATTTTTGCACATTGATTTTGTATCCTGAGACTTTGCTGAAGTTGCTTATCAGCTTAAGGAGATTTTGGGTTGAGACGATGGGGTTCTCTAGATATACAATCATGTCATCTGCAAACAGGGACAATTTGACTTCCTCTTTTCCTAATTGAATACCTTTTATTTCTTTCTCCTGCCTGATTGCCCTGGCCAGAACTATGTTGACTAGGAGTGGTGAGAGAGGGCATCCCTGTCTTGTGCCAGTTTTCAAAGGGAATGCTTCCAGTTTTTGCCCATTCAGTATGATATTGGCTGTGGGTTTGTCATAGATAGCTCTTATTATTTTGAGTTACGTCCCATCAATACCTAATTTATTGAGAGTTTTTAGCATGAAGTGCTGTTGAATTTTGTCAAAGGCCTTTTCTGCATTTATTGAGATAATCATGTGGTTTTTGTCTTTGGTTCTGTTTATATGCTGGATTTTGCTGGACATATTGGTTGACACTGTTTTCTTTGAGTCTTTTGAATATGTTGTTCTACTGCCTTTTGGCCTCTATTGATTCTGATGGAAACTCAGCTGTTAAATATGTTGTTGTTCTTCTGTACATGGGAGTTATTTTTCTCTTACTGCATTCAAGATTTTTAAATTGTCTTTGGCTTTTAGCAATTTAACTATGATGTGCAAATCTCTTTGTGTTTTTCTTACCTAGGTTTGTGGGGCTTCTTGAACCTGCTGATTAATGTTTTTCAGCATAGTTGGGAGGTTTTCAGGGCATTATTTCTTCAAAAAAATTTTTTTAACCTTTTTTCTGCTCTCCTCCCCTTCAGGACTCTTATTATATGTATGTTTGTGTGCTTGATGTTGTCCCAGAGGTCTCTGAGGCTCTGATCATTTTTCTCCAGCCTTTTTTTTCTGTGTTCTTCAGAAAGGATAATTTTTCTTTCTTTCTTTCTTTCTTTTTTTTGAGGTAGAGTTTTGCTCTTGTCGCCCACAATGCAGTGGCACTATCTTGGCTCACTGCAATCTCTGCCTCTTGTGTTCAAGTGATTCTCCTGCCTCAGCCTCCCAAGTAGCTGGGATTACAGGCACCCGCCATCATGCCCGACTAATTTTTGTATTTTTAGTAGAGGTGGGGTTTCATCATTGTTGGCCAGGCTGGTCTCGAACTCCTGACCTCAGGTGATCCACCTGCCTCGGCCTCCCAAAGTGCAGGGATTACAGGTGTGAACCACCTCGCCTGGCTGCAGAAAGGATAATTTCTACTCATCTATCTATGTCTATAGATGTGAGATGATAGAAGGAAATAATCAGTAAGTTCAGAGTCTTGCTGTTCTTATATGACATTTGGGTAGGTTTCATGAATAGACCCTTTTTAGTTTATTATTTGCTTTTGGTTGATTTCCAGTCCTAAAACGCTTGTTTAAACAATTTTATACTTTTTTAAAAATGAAATGCTTCATGAATTTGCGTGTCATCCTTGTGCAGGGGCCATGCTAATCTTCTCTGTATCATTCCAGTTTTAGTTCATGTGCTGCTGAAGTGAGCAAAACAACTTTATACTTTTATATTTGTTTTGGCGGGGAGAGGATTTGTCCACCTTTTTAGGCTGCTCTAACTTGAAGTATCATCTCTGGTATGTTTATAGTTTTTTTTTAATGTTTACATTTTGGAGTTTTAATTTTGTTCATTCAGTAGCTTGAGATAGGGGTCTAACTTTGTTTTTCTTCCAAATGAATAGATAATTTACCAAACAACTTCTGGCTGACTGACTGCATCCCCAGCTTCAGTCTGTTTGTGTGTATAATTTTTGGTTGAGACTAATGTTTGAGCATGTGTGTGTATGTTGGTGCAGCTGTGGAAGAAAATGAATGGCACGTAGGTCCTCAAAATAAAATGAATCACCTCGAAATGTTAAGATAAAATGGAAGCATCTGTATGCAATGGGTGAGTTTTCTTTGTTGTTTTGGAGATCCCTGAGTTTCTGTAAAACTGCTATTTTGAATTCTTGGTCAGAGAGCTCATGAATCACCATCTCATTAGGGTCAGTCACTGGTTCCTTGCTTTATACGTTTGGGGAGGTCATGGTTCCATGTTCTTATGGATATATGTCTGTGTCTTTGCATTAAAGGATTTATTATTTATTCCAATCTTCTTTGTCTAGTCTGTTTTGGTTTTTACTGGTATGTTTGCTTAGAGATTATTTGTAATTTAGCTGTTGAATTTCTTACACATTTTTCCCGCTAGGTCACTGCCTCTTTTTCAGCACTAAATGGTACTTAAAACCCAGGTTTGCCTCTGTTCTTCTAGCAAAGGATCAGAGGATTGCCTGGCTGGAATGGGGGAGGTTCCAAAGGAGCTATCCCTGTGGTATGGAAAGGCTGGCTAGGAGTTCATGCCCAAGAGACCTGTGGAATCTACCTCCTACAGTGTAGTGCTGCCGAACAGCCACTCTGATTTGGCATCTCCTTTGGTTGAGTTACAGAGCGGAGCTTCCAGGGCTGGAGATGGTAATCCTGCCCCCTTCCTTTGTGTCCGGCTGTCCACAGGGTGGTATCTCCCTTCAGGCACTCCTGATGCTTCTCATGGGTTGAGGCATGGATAGGTCTCCTGCCAAAGAAGCCAAGATGGTAGGCAAGTTGTGTGTCCAACTTAATCTCACTTTTTCCGTGTAGAATCTGAGTTGGGGGAAGTTTTACATGTGCTTGATACCAAGCAGACTGGGGGAAGGGTGTCACAGATATGAAAATCTGATTCTCTTACTGTCTGCTGGAGTTTTGTTTTGTTTTGTTTTGTTTTGTTTTTACTTCTCAGTGGCCCCAGGAACTGACCGATTCTCTTTCATGAGTTCTGGGAGATTGCTGGTGATAATCTCGTTGATGTATATTTATTTTGGTTATTCTGTGGGGAGAAGTGAAGCCAGCTTTCATCTACATTTTTAAAGTATAATTCTTATTTTGAGTGGGAAGAATCTGATTCCAGTATCCTGCCTTAGTTTTTATGCATTTTTGAAACTCCTACCATTGCATTTAGAACCTTCTACCTGGTGGAGTTTTTTTTTTTGTTTTTCAGTTCTGGAAGTATTTGATTTTTTGAAACAGTTGACATTCATATAAAGAACAAGGTTGATAATCAAGCCTGCTCTACTAATTCTGTGCAGTCTAGAAAAGAGTGTACTGGGACCGGGCGCGGTGGCTCACACCTGTAATCCCAGCACTTTGGGAGGCCGAGGCATGCAGATCACAAGGTCAGGAGATCAAGACCATCCTGGCTAACACGGTGAAACCGCGTCTCTACTGAAAATACAAAAAATTAGCTGGACGTGGTGGTCTGTGCCTGTAGTCCCAGCTAATCGGGAGGCTGAGGCAGGAGAATGGCGTGAACCCGGGAGGCGGAGCTTGCAGTGTGCCGAGATGGCGCCACTGTGCTCCAGCCTGGGTGACAGAGCAAAACTCCGTCTCAAAAAAAAGAAAAAAAAAAAAAAAAAAGAAGAAGAAAAGAGTGTACTGGTTAAGTACTGAGAAGCATTTCCTGTGTGTCATGTAAGTACTTCAGGCTCTTAAATGTGTTACTCCAAGGAATAAGGTTGCAAATACAGTTGCTCTAAAAACATATTATACCAGCCTGGACAACATGGTGAAACCCCATCTCTACTAAAAATGCAAAAATTAGCTGGGCATGGTGGTACACACCTGTAATCCCAGCTGCTTGGGAGGCTGAGGCAGGAGAATCACCTGAACCTGGGAAGCAGAGGTTGCAGTGAGCTGAGATTGCGCCACTGCACTCCAGCCTGGGCGACAGAGCGAGACTCCGTCTCAAAAAAGAAAAAAAATTACATAAAATTCCGAGATGCAGCTTTCTTATCTAAAAAGGATTTGCGCAAAGCCTCCTTGCAGTAAGCATATAGGTAACTAAGGTGACTACCTTACGTATATGCATCACTCATTTATGCCCTAAGTTCTCATTTGTTGAAACAATAGTGCCCTTACTCTAAATCACATAATCACAAGAGCCCTAGGGCTGAATTGCTCAGCTTTAAATGTCAGCGCTGTCATACTAGCTGTGTGATGTGAGCAAGTTCTATAACTCCCTGTGCTTGTTTCTTACGTATACAATGGAGAGAAGGGGTAGTACTTTGTAGGGTTGTTGTGAAGTTTAAACAAGGTAATAACTGTTCAGTGTTTTTAAAAGTCCCTTGAATGTAACAATTGCATCAGTGGTAAGGTATGCATTTTTCTCATATGGCCTCTGAAATGAGGATGTGTCTTATAATGAATGTAATTTCTTAATAAGCATTTTATCATTTAGTGACATCTTTTTTTATTAGTAGTACTTAATGTTACACTTTGGGTGACATTTTATATTTCAATAACTAATAGTAAGAGGTCTATTAACATTAGCTGCCGTCAACATTACCATCAATATTATCATCAGCATTATCTTGTTTCTAACTGAGATAGTGGCATTGATAGTTTAGCAGTGCTAGAGTATATATCAAATCTCAATTTTATCTAACTACTTGTTTGCATTGGTGTATTTTTATCAAAGTTCTAGTGTGCTGTTTTTCATATTTGTATCATTTTAGCTAATGTAAAGTATTTATGGGGTCAGCTCATGCAATGTTTCCGTCATTCATTGTACCTTACTTGGCGATCTACTAAAACATGCATCAGCATCCTTCAGTCTCCCGAAATAAATAGAGACAAAGACAAATTCTTTATTTTCTCTGTTGATGTATTTTCCTAAATCCTTTCGCAGGAGTGGTTTCTTTCTTAGCTAGGAGAACTAAGCCACCATTGTGCCACTTAAGATTTACTGGTTTGCACTGTCCTCTGAGGGAGAAAAGAAGCAATTTATTGATCTGTAACACAGGAATGGACTGTGGCCAAACCTTTTCTGGTTTATACAATGCACCGACATAAGAATCTGCATAGTATTAAGAAGAATGAGCACTCACAATTTGAGGCCGCCTGTCAGCATGAATAATAACTGAGAAAAATCAATACACAATATACAACTGTTCTCTTTGCACGGACACTGCCAGGATTCACACCCAGTGACAGTGTCTTCTTTTTTTTTTTTTTTCTTTTTTTTGAGACAGGGTCTCTCACTCTGCTGTGCAGGCTGGAATGCAGTGGCATGATCTCGGCTCACCGCAACCTCTGCCTCCCTGTTCAAGTGATTCTTGTGCCTCAGCCTCCCAAGTAGCTGGGATCACAGGCGTGTACCACCCTATCCAGCTAATTTTTGTAGTTGTAGTAGAGATGGGATTTTGCCATGTTGGCCAGCCTGGTCTTGAACTCGTGGCCTCAAGTGATCCACCCACCTCGGCCTCCCAAAGTGCTGGGATTATAGGCGTGAGCCACCGTGCCCGGCCAACAGTGTCTTGTTATTTTACCAGTGATATGCTTATAGTTCCTAATTTTAGGCTTCCTCCTTATTTTGGTTTTATTGTTCAGTTTGGGGAAGGGTGGGAGGCACCAATTTGGATCTGAGAAAAAGATCTTCTGCCAGATGAAAGAGTTTCAATAACAGGAGAGAACCTTGGGCCAAAGTTTATTAAGCTTGACTAGGAAGATTCTGGGCACATCTCCATCCAAATACCTTGACGCATATTTCATTCACCCCTAGCACATGCAGCTTGTCCCTTCTTGTCTTCTGTTTGCCTTCAAGGTTTTACATGGTGGTATTTACAAGCCGTTATGGAGCAAGAGTGCAAACACACAAGGCTAGCAAGGGGCCAGTAAACAGGGTTTGGCTTAGGGTTTTGTGGTTGTTAGCTTTTAAAAGCATACTTAGTTGAATAATTCCAGAAACTGGGCTTCTTTCCTTTGCCCCTTCATTTGCCCCTCCCTCTCTGGTCTTCCCAGTCTCCACTTTTTTTTTTTTTTAAATAAAACTGCGTTTGTCAGAAATGTATAGACAGTCACTCCTATTCTTAAAAGACAGTGTTTATCCCTAATGCCTGCCTTTTGATTCAGCCAGCAATGACTGTGCACACAGAGGTTATTGCTCTCCAAGTTCAATGTTGTGGACCTGAACCAGTGCCTCTGTTTCCAAGAGAAAGTCAGGTGATTACCCCTTCATCAGGGAGATTGGAGCCATCCTATCCTCCTGGTGTGTCACCAGCCAGAAACTAAGGATCAGCAGGGAGTGGATGGTTTAGAATCTCCTCTCTCCAGGTGGACACAATGCTATTCAGTGTAGCTGGAAAAGCCACGCAGCGGGCAGGCTTGTCAGAAGCAATCTGTTTTTAAAAAAAAAAAAAAAGAGAAAAAAGGGTCCTTTTGAGTTTACACTGAGTTGCTTTCGCAGTAGTTAGCTTTGAACTGTGGTGCAAACCCATTTAAACAATGAGGGAAATTTCACTAAGTGGCAAGAAATTCTCACCCTGTGTGATCAAAGCAATCAGCCATTTCCTTTTCCTTCCTTTTTATTTACTTATATTTCTGACCCCTTATAATCTTCGTGATTGTAGCCTGATAGTTTCCTTTTTTGAATAGCATTAAAAAAAAAACCTTTTCTTTTCCCTGAGGGTTTTAAAGCAAATAAAACAAGACAGAAGGGGTCTAAATTTTTAGTTTTATTTTTTGAGACAGTCTCGTTCTGTCGCCCAGGCTGGGGTGCAGTGGTGCAATCTCAGCTCACCACAATCTCTGTCTCCCAGGTTCAAGTGGTTCTGGTGCCTCAGCCTCCCGAGTAGCTGGGATTACAGGCGTGCACCACCAGCCCTGGCTAATTTTTGTATTTTTTAGTAGAGACGAGGTTTTGCCATGTTGGCCAGGCTGGTCTCAAACTCCTGACCTCAGGTGATCTGCCTGCCTCAGCCTCCCACAGTGCTGGGATTACAGGTGTGAGCCACCGCGCCCGGCCTAAATATTTATTTTTAATAATTGTTATTACAAAAGTAAGAAAAGAGCTAAAATCCATGATTTCATCACCCAGAGGCAACCACCACAGTGAACATTTTGGTACATTTACTTCTCATCGTTTAAATTAAATGTGTACATATACACATATTTTTAATAAAATTAGGTTTAGGATAGCATACAGTTTTGTTTTTCTTTTAACCAACATACTTTGAATATTTTACCTTATTAAAAACTTATATGATTTCAATGGCTGCATTAGAATGAGTGTATACAGATATTATCTTGGCATTCTGTTGTTAAGAGGTCGTGTGGGTTTCTGAATTGACACTTTAATTCTCAACTTAGAGTTTATTTCTCCCAACTTCTTCTGATTTCATGGGTCTAGAGTCAGAGTTTGGGCACAATGGAAATGGAATTTCTATATGTACTGTTGTTTACTGTTTGCTAGTATTTTTCAGAAGGTATTTGCAAAAACCAAAGGGGAAACAGTGTTCTTTTTTGTATTTTTTCTTTTTTTGTTTTAAATTTTGTGATTGAAATATAAGTCTTATTATGGTAATCTCAGGTAACTTTTAAATAGAAATATCAATGTAAAATGAATACATTGCCCAATGTGGACCCCGGTGTTTCAGAACTATGTGCCATGATCTATCATTTTGTTACTGGAAAGGGGTCTTAATCCAGACCCCAAGATCTTGGATCTCTCACAAGGAGGAATTAGAGGTGAATCCATAGAGTAAAGTAAAAGCAAGTTTATTAAGAAAATAAAGGAATAAAGAATGGCTACTCCATAGGCAGAGCAGGAGCGTGGGCTGCTCAACTGATTGTACACACAGTTACTTCTTGATGCCAAACAAGAGGTGGATTATTCTTGTGTTTTGCAGGAAAGGGGTGGGCAGTTCCTGGAAGTGAGGGGTCCTCCCCTTTTTAGACCATATAGGATAACTTCCTGACATTGCCATGGCATTTGTAAACTGTCCTGCTGCTGGTGGGAATGTTTTTTAGCATGCTAATGCATTATAATTAGCATATAATGAGCAGTGAGAATGACCAGAGATCACTTTCATCTTCATCTTGGTTTTGGTGGGTTTTGGACGGCTTCTTTACCACAACCTGTTTTATCAGCAAGGTCTTTGTGACCTGTATCTTGTGCTGACCTGTCTCATCCTGTGACTAAGAATGCCTAACCTCCTGGGAATTTAGACTTAAAGGTCTCAGCCTTATTTTATCTAGCCCCTATTCAAGATGGAGTTGCTCTGGTCCGAATGCCTCTAATAATTTGAAGTTTATCCAGCGGCACAGTGGGAGATAATGAATTTTTGTTTAAGAGGAGGAGGACTGACTGGATCAGATTTGTGCTTTAGAAAGGTGGTTGCATGTAAGAAAGAGGCGTTGGTAGAAAGACTTCAGATATCTCAAAAGAATTTCCATGAAGTTAATCTTTTTAAAAATGCAAACATTTGGTGCAGTAATTGCTTTGAAATTGCAGTTGAATAAATGAACTTTTTGAACCAGAATTTGGAAAGGAAGATATGCTTAAAAACCAAAAATATTTTGTAGAGTGCTACACATTAGGAAGTCATTTGTATTTGGTGACCACTATCCTAAAATAGTCTCATTTCTAGAGAACCAATTTTGTTTCCCATAGATTATTATGTGTAGAGACCCCCTTTCAGTATGTAGCCACTGGTACATCCGTGGGTGTTATCTCCATACTGCCAGGTCCAATGCAGTCACCTCCTGGATCTATAGTCTTTCTCCCCCCATTCCGATTTGCTTTCTCTGTTAGCAGTCATCTTTGTAAACGGAAGTCTAAGATTTAGTGTTGTACATTTTTTAAATGATCCATTTTGATGGGGCTCTCTTTATTGTTTCAGGTTGAATGCCTTTGAGAACTTGATGCATAAAATTTGCATGACTCCTCACTCCTTTCTGGATCTCTCATTGGACTCAAGCCAGCATGGCTCACACCACAAAGGTTAACGGCAGTGCCTCAGGTAACCCTGTGCTCTGGAGTTTTTGTGTGTTAAATGTATGTCTTTTCTCAAACTAATTTTTTATTCTCTTTAATAATGAACGGATAATAGCAAGTTGCCTAGATAACTAGGATTTCAAAGCAATTTTCTGTCCATTGAAGTTTGGGTTTGTTTTGTTTTACTCTCAGAAAATTTGCTTTTATCTTAGAGTCTTGCACTGAAATCAGTTGAGTAAATTATTACCTAAGTCAATTCTGTTGAAGTGTTGAAAGACAAATGTAAATGCTGAATGCTGATGCAAATGTAATGTATACTCCTCTTGCGCTTCTTTCTGAGGGATTGAATGAGGAGAGAGGAAATTAGTTTGGATGCTGAAAACCAATTCCTAGTAGCCACTCCCAAGCAGCTTTTGTTTGATGTTGCTAAACAGAGAGAAAGGAGGGAAGAGAAGTATATATTCTGTAAAATGATTCTCTTAGGAATATGCAACAAGCCATATTATGAATCATAAAGACCTGTATTTGAATTCTTATTTTGGTTATATTAGAGACTTACATAGTTTCACTTTCTGTTCCAATATTGCTTCTGTGAGATTCGGGAGAAATCTGTACACGAAATGCAGAGAAGGTCCTCCTAAGAGACACATCACCATGGGGACAACCTGCCCAAAATGGCATGCCAAGTGTTCGTTTCTTTTTTGAGTTATGTGCCAAATAGCTGAATGAGTGAGAATAGTAATTGTCTATGCAGAAATTTTTTCTGAGCGTCTGAGTCCAGAGTCCTACGTCTGCTGGCTCTGAACACCTTCAAATGACAACATTATGTACTGGAGCAAGTGTAGAGTTGGAGCCAGGAAACCTGAATTTGAGTCCTAGTTCCAGCACTAACCGTGAAATATTGGGCAGGGCTATTTCTCCACATGTAAACCATCGGTAAGTATATCCACCTGCCGGTTTAGGACCAGTGAGCGCACCAGAAACATACTTACAGGAGCTATGTAAGCCGTAAAGCACTTTTGAAGACAACAGCAGGAAGTGACCTCTAAAGCGGGCATTCCCAGCCCATGAATGTGACTTTTTATTCTAGCGGTCTCAGCTGCAAGTATCTCCTCTGGGTAGAACACTATAACCCAAACCCAGATAAACTCAGTTATTTGTTCTGGGATGACTGATCTTTCCCTGTCCATTCCATTTTTGACCTTTTTACTGCCCAGCTCTTTGAGACTTTTATAGATTCTGCTGTGGGACTGCTATCAATAATAAAGACATGAATGAGAATATCTAACATTCATTGAACACTTAAATGCACCATGGTGCCTAAAATGCTTTGCCTGCATTTTCATACTTAATCCTCACAATAATCTAATGAGATTAAGCTATTATTTTACTGTCATCATCATCCCTATGTAATGTCACAGAGAAGTTCGGGGACTTACTGTAAATGAAGTAAGAAAAATAGAATTATGGGCAGTGGCTCACACCTGTAATCCCAGCATTTTGGGAGGCCGAGGGGGATGGATCACCCAAGATCGGTAGTTCAAGACCAGCCTGGCCAACATGACGAAACCCCTTCTCTACAAAAATACAAAAATTAGCCAGGCATGGTGGCGCATGCCTGTAATCCCAGCTACTTAGGAGGCTAAGACAGGAATGGCTGGAACCTGGGAGGAAGAGGTTGCAGTGGGCCCAGATTGCACTACTGCCCTCCAGCCTGAGTGACAGAGTGAGACTCCATATCAAAAAATAAAATAAATCAGAATTATGATGACTTTCTCCAGTAAAATATTTGGTGAGAGAGGAGATTGAAACATTATGAAATTTCAAGTGTAGCGGGTGGGTTTTAATTCCCTCTGATGATGTGGTTTCCTCCCTTGCCCTGCATTTGCTTCCATTCACATGCTCAGGGGAAGGGGTCTTTAAGATTGTTGGTACCTCAAGACCTCAACCTTCTTCTGGTGCCTTGGGCAAAATCCTTTCTTCATGGGTTTAGATACCTACCCCACTAATTCCTTTCCAACTTGGTTTGTTCTGTACTTACCTTTTTGCTTTGTTTCTGAGATCTAATAAGCAAGCTGTAACTTTTCCTTCCCACCTGGTATCCTGCCTAACAGGTCTGGGCATTGAGGTTGAAAGCAAAAGAAAGCTCTCTGATTTGTGACTTTCAGGGTGTCAGAGTATGAATTGTTACTGCAGACAGTTATCTGGACTGTGCGGGGGAAGATTTTTTACTTATTCTAGTCACCATGACCCATGTACATCTATAAGCAAATCTAATTAGAGACTCAACCATAAACAGTAATATATATGCAAACATACATATATGTGTATGTGTCTGTATATGTATATACACACATAGTAATATATACATACATATATGTATATACAAACACAAATGTGTGTACACCATATATATGACACTCATAGAAAAAAAAATTTTTTTTTGAGATGGAGTCTTGCTCTGTCACCCAGGCTGGAGTGCAGTGGCGCGATATCAGCTCACTGCAACCTCTGCCTCCTGGGTTCAAGTGATTCTTGTGCCTCAGCCTCCCACATAGCTGGGATTACAGGCCCATGCCATCACGCCTGGCCAATTTTTGTATTTTTAGTAGAGATGAGGTTTCACCATGTTAACCAGGCTGGGGTTGAACTCATGACTTCAGGCGATCTGCCTACCTCGGCACTTTGGGATTACAGGCATGAGCCACCGCATCCAGCTGAAAATTTAAAAGTATAGATGCGTGTTGTATTGTCTGAAAACCAAAACAAAAGCAAGAATTACTGGTGATAATACCACCTAGAAATAAATGTCTTCCTATTTTTTATATAGTGGTCAAATGTTATATATTTCACAGGGTTGAGAATATGTTAATAAAAATCATTCCTTTACCTTTTCCCACTTTGTATTACAAAAGAAACACCTCTCCAATGTTTAAAAAAATACTCCATGTAAGAGATGCGGGTTATAAATACACTCCTATGCGTGTAAATAACATTTAGAGAACCTAGATGAAGATGAGATAAAGAGGCCTCATGGCGGCTAGTGAGGGCCAATTGCTGGTCTCCTATGAGAAAAGGATAAGCTATTTCGGTTTAGTAGGAGTTTCAGATGTGGAGTAAATTATATGTTTCTTCAATTTCCAAAAATTGCTGCTTGGGCTTCGTAGAGCATGAGGGGAAATTTCATGTGACGACGGAGTCAGGGCAGTGGCAAAAGAAGCACTTTCCATAGTCTTAGTAATAAAACAAGCAAAAGAGGAGCCTCTGGGAAAGGCCATACCATGCCCTTGGCACAAAATACATCCGACGACTGATCATCTCAAGTTGACATCCCCATGTAACATTTAAATGGGATAAGGGGTGATTCACAACCTTTTATACTCTGACTTCCCCTTGGAGTCCCTCATGGAGGCTGGGTAAAAGAAACTGCTTTTAAAACGAGCTATTCATTAATGCTGTAATTTGTAAAATGTATTATGCCACACTTCAGACATACAAAGTGTGTGAAAGTTATATAACAAGCACCTTTGTACACACTACTTAGCTTAAGAAATAAACCTTATTAATATAGGCCAGATATACATGAGCACCTACTATATGCTGCTTTAGGTACTGGGGATACAGCAGTGAACCAAAGAGGCAAAAATTTCTTCCCTCAAGGATTGTACATTCTAGGGAAAGTTAAAGTCTCCTGTGTACACGGTTGCCAGAAAAAAAATACTAAAAAAGTGTTCATTGTTTATCTAAAATTCATTTTAATGGTGCTCTACTTTTGTGTGCAGCCCTACCTGTGTACCCCTTCCAGATTGCACCCCCTGCCCTTCCTTACCACCAGCCCATCAAAATCAATCATTCCTCGTAGTGTTATCTCTTTTTCACCAGATCCTCCATCCTACTTCTCTTGATTGGTACAGTATTGTTTTCATTAATTCAAAACATTTTAGGCCAGATGGGGTGGCTCAGACCTGTAATCCCAACATTTTGGAAGGCCGAGGAGGGAGGATTGCTTGAGGCCAGGAGTTCAAGACCGGTATGGGCAACATAGCCAGACTCCATCTCTACAAAAAAATTGTTTTTTAAATTAGCCAGGCATAGTGGTATGCACCTGTAGTCCCAGCTACTCAGGAGGCTGAGGTGGGAGGATTGCTTGAGCCCAGTAGTTTGAGGCTGCAGTGAGTTATGATGGTACCACTGCACTCCAGCCTGGGTGACAGAGCCAGACCCTATCTCTAAAGCAAAAAACCAAAAACATTTTATTATGGTACTGCTAACAGTACTGCAGTGTCTTTTGTTAAGGAGGTAAGAGCATCATAAATTGCTCTTGACTGTTCTCTCATAGCCAGCTAGGAAGTAAATGGTGATTGTTGGTTAGGAAAATAGCTGTGTTTCTTTGGGGTGTAGGGATGAGGCAGTCTGCTTTTTCCCCAAGTTTCTGAATCATGTTGTAAACTGGATGCACTGATTGATACCTCTCTAAACACTAATGTTGTGAAACTTTAATTAGAGCTTAGATATGCTTTAGAAGCCAAGTAACAAGTGGCTTATTTGTGAAAGAAAGATAATAATAGCTATCCTACCTTCTTCACAAGGTGGTTGTGCGGGGAAGAAAATAATAGCTGTAGAAACACTTTTTAAAACATAAAGTGCTGGTCAGATATCAGGGGATAGCACCATTCCCCTTGTTCTCTTGTCATAATGGGCTGGGCACACATGCCAGTCTCTTTGGGGGGTCCTAGTAGGGAGAATGTCAAATTAAATCCTTCCCAGCTGGTTGCTCAGGAAAAGGTTCTCCTGTTTAGCAGTTAAGCACACACAAAAAAGTCATGCAACGGCCTTCCCTATAGTGGTGAGATCACATTAAATAGCTACTTCAAGTGTCACTAAAGCATTATAACTGCTCTTAAGTGTATGTAGAATGAGATTACTTTAGAAAAACATTTTGAAAAATCATATGCTTTTCCCATATGTTCAGTATTTAATGTTGTTGGACAATGACTGCCTAAAACTTCATATGCAGCAAAAAAAAAAAAAAAAAAAAAAAAAATCTAACAACGAACATTTAAGTTTAGTTCCCATAAGTCTCAGAATTTCATGCCCTCAATTTTTTCCCTATCATACACATTTTTAAAAGACTAATCTAGTGGATAAGGATATGCTATCAAAACCTGAAACTCATGAATCAGAAATCATCTTGCACATTAACTTGTAATCTTATAACAATTTTTGTCTCTGCACACATAAAATGTAAATTCTGCACGCATAAAATGTAAAAAATCTCAAACAGTTTAGTGTTTTGTATATTTAAATCATTATGTTCTATAACAAACAATAATTTAGGTATTGTCAGTAAGATGGAATTAGCAACATTTCTATTTCTCCCAAGTAAAAATATAGAATGATATAAAGAACTGGATGCCTTGATGAAAGTACCTGTAGTACAGCAAATTATAGCAAAAGACAGAAGTAGAAAGGAAAAACAAAAATTGATATACTGAATATAGAGGTGGGAAATGATTGCAAACTATAATTCTTATTAGTGAAATAAAGCACTAAAGGATACAATATGTAAAGGGAAAAAATAAAATTTCAACTAAAAAATATTCTAGTGTTTAACATATTAAATGACAACCAACTTGTAAGCTCTTGGACCCAACAGAGATAAATTAGTTTAAGAAAGGCAAATTTTGCTGGGTTCAGTGGCTCAGGCTTATAATCCCAGCACTTTGAGAGGCCAAGTAGGAGAATCACTTGAGGCCAGGAGTTCAAGACGAGCCTGAGCAACGTAGCGAGAGCCTGTCACTACAAAAAAGTAAAAATAAAAAAATTAGCCAGGCATGGGTGCAAGCCTGTAGTCCCAGCTACTCAGGAGGCTGAGATGGGAGGATCACTTGAGTCCAGGAGTTCACGACTGCAGAGAGCCATGATAGCCACTGCATTCCAGCCCAGGTGTCAGAGTGAGACTCTGTCTCAATAAAATAAAATAATTAAATAAATATGAAAAAAAAGAAAAGGCCAAGTGTGGTGGCTCACGTCTATAATCCCATTACTTTGGGAGGCTGAGGTGGGCAGATCACTTAAGCCCAGGAGTTTAAGATCAGCTTTGGCAACATGGCAAAAACCTCATCTTCTACCAAAATAAAAAATTAGCCATCTATAAGATGAAGGATTCCGTGACACAGCTCAGCTCTCACCTGCAAAAGTTCTATGGTCCAAAGTACTTTTTTTTCTCCTGAAATAGTCCTAAAGTCTGGGACACCACTGGCTTTCTCCACAGCTGGTGCTCATCTCCATAAGATCTTCAGTCCAGAACCCAGGCAATCAGCAGCTTCACGTGTGGCAGTGCGGGAGAGTAAAGAGATAGAAGAAAATGAGACAAGATTTGCACCTGGTGCATGGAAGAGGCGCGTGTAACTTCTGTTTACATTTCATTGGCTAATTCAAGTCACGTGGTGGAACCTGGCATTAAAGAGGCAACCTAGCGTGTGGTCAAACTAGAGTGAAGGGGTGTGGATGCAAAAATTAACAAATCTTTCCGTGACTGTGGAGCAGCTCTATCATGACTGAGAATTCAGCGCCAGTAGCAGCAGGGATCTTCCTGTGTAATGACGGGTCATCAAAGCCAGGTAGACCTTTGTAAGATTTTTTTACACTAATATTCATACTGGATCTTTATATTCTTTAGGAAAATAGCAGAATAACAGAATTTTAAGGTCAACTAGAATGAGTACAATAAATTTGTTTGTGGAATATATTAATATCTAAAAATAACTTTGCCGTATAAAGTAATGCCAATGTAATTTTTTCTTTTCATTACTGCATTTTAAATCAAAACAAATTTGGCACGTTAAGCAGTATAGGAAACAACTTGAATTTAGCAAAGAAACTTGTAGCCAGTTCAAGTAAGCAAAACACTGTATCACAGCAATCTAGCCTAATTTATTCTCATTGGTTCCTCTTATTGTCACATATTGTTCCATTCATTCCATGATAAATTGTACCTCTCTGGGTCAGAAAAAAAGTATTCAAATAGAAATAATTTCAGCAATTTTCTGATGTCACACTCTGTTTTTTCTTCCACATTTTGTATTATTTTATTGGGACGCATACCCCTATGAGCTCAAGTCTTATCACCAAAGCAGGTTGCTAACTAACTGGAGTTTCATATTATGCTGTTGTCATCATCTTCTTAGATGTTGTATCTTTAAGACAGTTTCTATTTGGCTAATGGCATTCTTTATCTCCTGTAGTTTAGGCTTACCTTAAGTGAACCAATATTGAATGTATTATCCTATTTTCACTATTTCCAATAAAGACATGGTCTCAATCATAGATATATTAGGCTTCTTTTAGCAGAGCTAGTGCAAGTATAAATGTAGAAAGAGAAAAACTACTTGGCGAACAGCTTAGTGAATTTTTGCATTGTTTACTTGAAAATGAATCTTGTTTTTGGTAGCCATTTCTCAGTGAACTTTACTATCACATGTTTTTATGTCCTAATTATTCAATTCAAGTTTCTTTAGTTATAAAATCAGCAAAGAGGTCTGTTTCTATTTATTTTCACATAGCTAAGACTTATAAAATTGTGAATTTAGAAATTGCTAGATGGGAATTAATTTCATCTTATAAACCCAGCATACTCATTTAATAATAAAATCAAGATAAACAATTATAGGATAGACGAAAAAAATAGAAATTGAACTAGAACATTGAACAGAGTGCTAACTACAAGTTCTAACATTTTTGTTTTTGTTTTACATGTTCAAATATTCATGCATGCATAAAGTATTATGTGGAATTTAAATAATTTCTTTAAAATGGAAATATGTTGTATTTAATGGACACTAATTTGTTTTAAAACTACAGAATGAATCCAGGAAAGAGGTGCATGATTTAGTAGTTGCCTAAATTGTACCTTCTACAGATGTTCTGAGTTTATTAAAATTAGTTATTATTAATTACTTGCTTAAATATTAGCATATCAAACTAAAACCAAAGGATCAAAACTCAAAATGTTAGGTAGATAAAAACCTCTCATGGTTTTTTGTTCCTTCAGGGATTTATAAGAACTTTCAGTCTTTTGCAGTGCTATTGTGAAACCAACAACTGGTTGTTATTTTGAATCTCAAAAAGGAATTCGAATTTGGGGTCCTAACAGGAAATGACATTTACCCAAAGGAATTCAAATAAGGAAATATTTGAAAAAGTAACAGGAAGATATATTCAAAGCAATATCTTTTTCTCTTTTGGAATATGGAACGCAGCTAATGATAGGTGTAGTTGCATTTCCTGACATTAATTTGGTGTTACAGGTGAGGAGCCAGTTAAGAATGGTCTAGTCTGGGTGTTAATTATGCACAGAAATCCACTGGCTTTGTTTTGAAGATAGCTGGGAATTTGGGATAGGATTAGAGGGGTTATAATTGCGAAGGAAAGCCCTTGCTTTGACGTCTCTGACTTAGGTATCTAAATATTGCAAAATAATTAAAATAGGTGTAACTTGAACATTGGCTTTAGGCATAGTATGATTTTAGAGATGAGGAAAAGTTGTCCATATATGAATATCTGCCAACATTTCCCCCATCATCTCAGTGTTAACTTTCTTTTCTGAGAAATGAATTCATTCATTCTTTCTACAACCAGAAGTGAGGATGATTCATCAGTTTTAGGTGGAGTAGAGAGGAAGATTCAGGTGAATTTCTTTTGGACAGGTGAGAAATTTCTAAAGCAGGGCCTCAAATTGGAACTTGTGTATGTTGCTGTGCAGGGAGGTGTAAGCAAGCTGGGTGGTCAGCCTGGGAAAGTCAGATCTTTTGTTGCATCACAATTTATAGCCCTGACTTTGGGATATGTGTAATAATTTCAGAAATATTTTCAGTCTCTTGGGCACAGTGGCTCTAAATGAAAGCGTGAAGAAGGTAGTTACATCAGCATACTCCCACCTGCTTTAAAATATTTTCTCCTTTCCCCACTTTGGCAAATGGCCTAAAGGTGCTGCTAGTTTCCATGTCCCACCTGGTATCCTGAAACTTTTCACCAGCTCTCTTTGATCTACGTTCCTCAGTGTCTTTTGAAGCCTGCTTTAAATCCTGGTATTCAATACTAATTCATTGACTATGGTATGGTCAATACCATACCAACGATCTGATAAAATAATACACAATTATATACCAGTAGGTAAAAATGTCTTTCTTTCTAGGATATATTGCATTTTAATGTAGAGCACTCATGATTAACTTTAAAAGACCTAATGTGGTGGAATCTGAGGAACAAGGGTAGTCCACTTAGAGAGACGGCTGGAAAAGAGTAGGTTCCAGGAACTCCCAAATAGTTATTTAGTTAGCTTTCATTTAATGTGGGCTCTATATTTGGGAATATAAGAGAAACCAAAATGTAAAAATAAAATATTCCCGTTATGAGGACATTAGGAGATGGGCATTAGGACAGTTAACATGCTTCAAAAATACAGGCTTAAATATGTTTTGACTTATTTTCACCACCAATGCCAGGAGCATTATATGATGATTGCTTCAAAATTGTGAATTGAAGCAAAGGCAATGCAAATTATATTTAAAGAGCTGGATACAGGTTTTCTCAAATAGATGTCCCAGCTAAAAGTAGGGATTTAGACACTTTACCTAGAACTTTGCAATTTATCTGTAGTTTAAGGTTTACCAGTATTGATATCTATTTTTTTCTTTTTTAACATATTTTATTATTTTTATTTTTATAAAATTCAAATTTTATTTTAGATATGGGGGTACATGTTTAGGTTTGTCACATGGGTATATTGCACCCAGGTAGTGAGCATAATACCCAAATAATTTTATCAACCCATGTCCCCCTCTCTCCCTCCCCTCTCTAGTAATCTGAAGTGTCTGTTGTTCCCATGTTTCTGTCCTTGTGTGCTCCATATTTAGCTCCCACTTGTAAGTGAAAACATGCCATATTTAGGTTTCTGTTTCTGTGATAATTCACTTAGGATTATGACCTCCAGCTCCATTCATGTTGCTGCAAAGGACAGGATTTCATTCTTTTCTATGGCTATGTTGTAGTTCATAGTATATATATACTACATTTTAAAAATTCAGTCCACCATTGATGGGCATCTAGGTTGATTCCATGTCTTTGCTATTGTGATTGGCACAGAGATGAACATGTGAGTGCATGTGCCTTTTGGTATAATAACTTCTTTTCATTTGGGGATATACACAACAATGGGATTACTGGGTCAAATGGTAGCTCACTCTATACAGATATTAACTCAAGATGGACTGAAGATTTAAATGTAAGACCTCAAACTCTTAAATTTTTAGAAGAAAGCCTCTGAAATACCTTTCTCAGAGGCTTTCTTGGCAAAGAATTTTTGGCTAAGTCCCCAGAAGCAATTGCAACAAAACGAAAAATTGACAAGTAAGACCTGATTAAACTAAAGAGCTTCTACACAGCAAAAGAAACAAACTATTGATAAACAGACAACCTACAGCATGGGGAAAAATATGTACAAACTCTGCATATAACAAAGGTCTAATATCCAGAATCTATAAGGAACTCAATTCAGCAATCAAGAAACAAATAATTCCATTAAAAAAATAGGCAAAGGACATGGACACACACTTCTCAAAAGAAGACACACAAGTGGCCAACAGACATGAAAACATACTCATCATCACTAATCATCAGAGAAATACAAATCAAAACTGCAATGAGATACTATCTCACAGCAGTCAGAATGTCTGTTATGAAAAAGTTAAAAAGAGAAAGAAAAGATGCTGGTAAGGCTGTTGAGGAAAGTTCATGCTTATCCACTGTTGGTGGGTATGTAAATTAGTTCAGCCACTGTGGAAAGCAGTTTGAAGATTTCTCAAATTTGTTTTTCATTCTTTATTAAAATTAAGATAATTTCAAATCAAGTTTTAAGTCAAAATTTAAAATAATTTAAACTTTAAACGTAAAACTTTTCTTCAATTTATTCTACACTTTAAAATTGTCTATCTAGTCCATTCACTTGAGACCATATTGTTAAAGGAATTAACAGTTAAATATTCCAGCAGGGTAGTCAAATGTACAATTAGATGTTTGAGGTTTCTTCCAGAATTTGGATCTTGTATATCTCAGAAGACTATTCAGTAGTCTACTTTAATTCTATTACAGCGATGTTGTCTTCTGTTTCCTGTTCATAAACCTGCTTGGAGGGGAGTTTCCAATTTATGCCAAGACTGCAAATTAGCACAAGCTGCTGCTGCTCTCCAGCAAATCAACCCAAGGGAAACTAGGGGGTGGGGGGGGGGGGAGAAGGAAAACTCCATGCAGACTCATAAAAATGTGAGAAATCCTTAGGAAAAAAGACAGCTACTTTGAACTGGTATGTGGCAAGGCAGGTAGATGGCTGCAGCTGACAGCAAAGGGCTTTTGGCTCAGCTGTTAAAGCAGAAATTAGAAAAGAGCAGTTGAAATAGTGTCTTGACTTCCCCTTTGCCTTCTTTTATGTTGCAGGATTTGGCAATGGTTGCCCATACCTTTGAAGGCCAATACTTCCAATGGCCCATCCTTCTGTAGGGATAAAATCAAGGGAATGCAAAATCCTTGACAGGGTGGAGAATTGAGGAAAACTAATGGATGAGGACTCACCAGGCTTGGCTTTCTCTCTTTCATTCAGTTTCCTCCAAACTTCCAGGGCTGATGGATGACAATTTAGGCAGTCTTCCATTTCCTTGGTGTTTGAATGTAGAGTGTTGACTTGAAAAGTTACTTGGTGCGGTGAAACCGAATAGGAGTGGTTAATTCTGGTTTGTGGTAACTTGAGTTCTTCACCTGAAAGCCCATTCCTTCATAAACCTTTGACCTCTAAGGATTGACCTAGATTCCTTCTTCTGCCCCTCCCCAGTTCATACAAACAGTCAACGTATCTATCTCTTCAGGGATAAGCCAAATTAATAATATTATTAAATGTCAAAATACTAAGATATAACTTATTTAAATTGAACATTTCAGAAATATATCTTCCTTAAATTAAAAAATGTAAATTGGACAACATATCAGAAGTATTAAAATGGAAGAGTCAGAATTTGAAATAGAGAAAATATGCAACAAGGGAAGGATATTATCAATAGGAAACAAGAATAAGATGTAATGAAAAATAATCAAATAGAAACACTAGGTGCAAAGAAGTTAACAGCTGAATAAAAAGCGTAATAGATTGCATATGAGAATGAATATAGCTGAAGAAAGAATTCATCATTTGTAAGGTGGGATACCAGCACATTCCTAGAAGGAAACAAATATGATCGAACAGCTGAGAAATATCCACAGAAGTGCAAATATCCAGATATAGAAGTTCTAGACAGAAAATAATAGTAAAGGTAATTTCTAGGAATTAAAATTCAAAAGTCCATAAAATTAAAATATCCCTTACAGTATAAAACAAAAAAAAGCCTTAGGCTTTTAGCAATGGCTTTTTTGGATGAAGTGATGTAGAGGTGATATGCAAACTTCTTAGGGTCACCAGATATGGATGCTAGTTGTCCAGTAATCCCTGTGGGGTATACAGATGATACTCTGAAAGGCACTTGAAAGCAGGGTAGGGGTAAATTTGCTAATGGGAAAATGTGACTGGAGACATCTTTGGTGGTATACAATAAATGCAGACTCTCTTGAAGTAATGAGAGATTGTTGTTCTGATTAAGGAAATTGTTGAAGTAGAAGTTTTGGTTCCCTCTAACTCTCTTTTCCAAATTCTTGTCTGGTCAGTACTTAAGACAGATGAATCCTGGAGGTTAACAGTATGAAGGATTAAACAGGTTGGTATTTCTGATTACCTTCATTGTAACTGATATTGTAAAGGCTATAAAGGAAGTACCTCAGATCATGGGGGACGGTATGCTATTGTTAAGAAAAACTTTATAGACAAATTAAATTTAGTAGACTTTATTTGAGCAGAGAATGATTCACAAATTGGACAGCACCCAGAACCAGGGGAGGTTCAGGGAACTTCGTCCAGCCATGTGGCAAGCAGTTTTTATAGACAGGAAAAGGAAGTAACATACAGAAACAGCTTTATTGGTTACCGTTGAGTGTTTGCCTAATTTGCATGTTGTGATGAGGCATTGGCCCTGTATAGACATGGTCTGATCAGTTGGCAGCCTGTGTTCATTTGGAGCTCAGTGGCTGTGATTGGCTGAGACTCAACTATTTGTTACAAAAATAAACTCTTAGGTTGCAGTTCATTCTAAGGGACTCAATGTATGAAGGTTGCTTCAGGCCAAATTTAATTTAATTTAGCACTATTTTAGCCATTCCAATTTGGGAATCCAGCCAGTAACAATTTGCATTCTTGTAGAAAGTGAATCAGTATTTATTTCATGCATTGATATGGGGATTTTAAAATTTACTAGCAGTTTGCCATATTCTCACGAAGGATTTGGAGTTAAAAATCACTAATAGAAAGTCAGTTTACTACACTGACAGTATGAGAATTGCCTCTTCAGAGAAAGATCAGGTTGAGCTAAAGATGAGAGGCACCTAAATGAAAAACAGAGGCTGGCTGATAAATGCTGCTAACATTTAAGCGGGATTTATTAAATTAAATAAAATTTAATTTATTTATTCCAACCCATGAAATTCTGAAGGATGTATATAAACAGCAGAAACCAGAGATAGTTCTTCTACTTAGAGAAATAAATTACTGGTTCTCTCATATACTGGAAATAGGCAGGAAACTTAGAGACTAGCAGGGCTTTTGGGGTTTTGGTTGAATCATATTTATCTATTAATCCTGTTGGCCTGAACCATAATGTCTCCAAAAATAAATCTGAATTTGAGTGGGGCTTTTGCTGAAACAAGTGTTAAAGATATACCAAGGGTGTTGGCACAGATATTTTCACTGGACACTTATGATCCATCTACTCAGATAATATTTGAAGTTGTTGTAACCAGTACATATGCAGATTGCAGGAATTTGCAGAAATTGAATAGGGCTATTCAGTGAGTTCTCTTGAAGTTTGGCTAAAACTGCTGAGTTGTTTAGCATATAGAACTCAGGAGAGAAAAGTGAGATTGTTACTGAGGGTTGGTTCAAACCACTCCCACTACTGAAGGGCATCAGAAAATTCTGAGGACAGAAATACTGATTGCGCCATGGGTGATATCAGAGAGACATTCAGATAGGAGGAGTGCAGCATAGCAAAGCTTGTTCACAAGGTAGAGACAGTATGTTAGAAAGATGCTAAGAGGGTAACTTCAGGGGAGCCTACAGTTTATATTAGCAGTTGCTTCGCTGACTATAGAACCAAAAATAGAGCCCACTAAGGATACTGTGTAGTCTGGGTCTTACCATTCTCTCCCAGTCATGGAAAAGGTGGCTTCTTAGTCCACTGAAAGGATCCTCTAGAGTGAGAATACAGAATAAGGGCCACAGGGCCGTTTTGTAAAGCCTTGAAGAAAAAAGCAAGTTCGGGTTTGCACAAGGGCAATAGCAGTGGAATTAGCAGAAGAAGACTTGTTAGACTTTCACAGGCGAGTGTTTGGATATTTACAGACCCTTGTACTTTAACCAAAGGTCCTGCTGTATGATCTGGGGAAATGGGCCCTAAATGAATGAACAATGAAGAACGTATCTGCGTGGTTTCTTGTGTGGACATATCTGGAAGCTTACTGGAAACATTAAAGTGATTGACTTTAATACCTGCCCACAATAACAACACAAATCCCAGGTCTTCTGACTTCTGCCTAAGAATGTAGACATCTAGAAGGAGTACCCATCTGCCTTCTAGCAAGAGAAAGATAGGTGGTCCTCAAAATCCTAATTTTTCTGGAATCTATTGGAGAGCTAATGCTGCAGGACAACAAGTAGCCTGGAATCTGAGGAAAGACAGGTGCCTCTGCAGACAGATAGAGAACAAGCATGGATTCACCTGTGTAAGATCACAAGAGGAAGAGAAGGCCACCATACAAGTGAATAAAAAGAAGTCACAGTGACTTTTAATTAATTTTCAAAGATTGCTTCTCTGATACTGTGAGAGTATGGAACCTATGAAGACAGCCAGTTGCAGGCTTTTCTCCATAGACTTCACTATGTGCTGATGAGAAAAGTTTATTGGCAGGGCAGGTACTAATATAGACTACTTTGGAGATGCAGCATGAAGAAGAGGTGCATCCACTGCTGTAGGAAACACAGGAACCCATCTTTGGTTTCTTCTCACATAAGGAAAAAAGACTTTTAAGATGCTGGGGAATAGCAGAAAGCTCTTGGCCCAGTGCAAGGAGAAGATGTCTCCATTGTGGGTAGGGGAAGGGGGAAAAAAAAAAGAAATACTTTATCCATAGGTAGGAGCAAGAAATGTGCTCAGAAGAGCCCAGACCAGTAAAGGTCTCCTTCCATTGAGTTTGGAAGAAGATCACTGTGAAAATCCATATTCTAAGACTCAGGGAGACAATGACTGCTTAAATTGAGGCTGAATCAGGATGACAGAGAACCTCGTCCACAACCATAACACCTCAACCTCCAAGACAGAAGCAACAGATTAACACTGGAGACGACTAGAGAAGTTTCCCTTTGAGGGGCAGTTGAACAGGGAAGCCCTAATGAGTGGAGCAGAAACATCGTGAAAACCCACCAGCAAACTATCTCCAACCTAAGAACAAACAGGAATTTAAAGACAGTGGTGAACAAAACTGAATATTGCAACAACAAAATCCAAACTGGGCTCAACTCTTGAGTTAAATTTACTCACCTTCCCACAATAATAACCTAGCAGAAGACAAATGATATTTACCTAATACATAAATACTACTTTTATCAGTCTCTACCACTCTGAACACTATGTCTGGAAATTAATAAAAAAATTAACAGACACAAAAATCAAGTTAAAAACAAAACACACAACCCTTACTGTCAAGAGACAAAGTAATCAACTGAACAAGACTTAGAGATGATCCAGATGTTGCAACAATCAGACAGGTAATTGAAAATAACTATGGTTAATAGGTTAAAGGTTGTAACACAAAGATGTACAACGTGCATGGATAAAGATTTCAGCAGAGAAGTGAAAATGACAAGAAGGAGCCACATGAAAGTGCCAGAAATGAGAACCTCCATAAGAAATATGAAGAATGCCTTGGATGGGCTCAGCAATAGACTTGACACAGCTAAGGAAAGTGATAGAGGAAGTGAAAGTCAGTTAATAGTAATTACCTAAACTGTCAAATGATAAAAGAGTGAAGAAAAAAGGAAACAAAACACACAAATGCCGTAAGAAAATATCATTAGTGTGATATATGTGGCATTGAAATCCTAGAGAAAACAGAGAGAGAATGTGAGGCAGATGAAATATTTGAAGAGATAGTGGTTACAAAATTTTAAAGAATAATTTATCAAACTACAGATATAATAACTTCAGAGAACCCAAAGTAATTGATTGGATAGTAATTGATTGACTAGAAGTCAATAATGAATTCGCAGATGTGAACAATATCATCAAAGCCTTCACCAACCAAATCGACTTTTATTGAACACTAAATATAAGCAGAATATACATTATTTTCAAGTGCATGTAGAACATATTGTATAGTCTATATATCATGGTTCTGGCCATAATTCAAACCTCAATACATTTAAAAACACGTACATAGTATATTCTTTGATCATAATGGAATTAAAATAGAAATCACAAACAGGTATCTGGAATAATTGCCAAAGATTTTTACTGATGAACACACATCTAAATATCACTTTAAGTGGCAAAAACCACAATTAATTTTTTACCAACCTAGTAACTTACAGGTCAAAGAGAAAATCAGAGGGGACATCTGAAAATAATTTGAATTGAATAAAAGAAAATAATCTCTCTATCATGCAAAATTTGCGGGATGCAAATAAAGCACAATTTAAAGAGAAATGTATAGCATTTCATGTTTATATGAAAAAAAGTCTTAAATCAGTGATTTAAAATTCCTCCTTAAGAAACTTGAAAAAAGTAAATTAAACCAAAGTAAGCAGCTGCAAAGTAATAATAAAGAACATAAATAAAATTGGAAATGGAACAGCAGAGAAAAATCAATGAAACCCAAAGCCTATGATGAGACTCACCAACAAGGAAGAAGACACAAATTATTATATCACAAATTAAAAAGAGGACATTGTTGCAGACCCTACATGCATTATATTCTCTATAGATATAGAAAAATAATTTTACAAAATTCAATATCCATTCATGATAAACTCTAAATTTTAGGTAGAATGGAATTTACCCAACATGATAAGAAACAGCTACAGAAAACCTACAGCAAACATCATACTTACTGATAAAAGACTGAACCCTCACTCTAAGGGAAAAGAAAAATATTCTTACCACCCACATTTAACATTATACTGCAGTTTCTAGGCAGTGTAATAAGAAAAGAAAAAGAACTATTCATACAAATAGAAAAAAAAATATGTGGAATTGTTGTTATTCACTTTCAACATGATTGTATTTGAAGAAGATTTCAAAGAATGTACAAAACAAAGTTACGGAAGATACAAGATCACAATTTAAAAATTTAATGGTATTTTTAGGTACTGACAATGAACAGTAAGAAACGGGAATACCACCATTGATGGTGGAAAAAGATGAGCTACTTAGGTATAAATGTAATAAAATATTTAAAAGATGTGTATGGTAAAAGCTACAAAACAGTGAAGAAAGAAATCAAAAAGGCTGAAATAAATGGAGAGGCATATTATATTCATGTATTGAAAGACTCAGTAGTGTTAAGATGCCAAATATGTCCAAATTCCAAATTGATCAAATCAGTAAATACAATCCAAATCAATGTCATGGCAATATTTGTCATAGAAATGCACAAGAGATTATAAAATTTATGTGGAATGGCAAATGAACAAGAATAACCAAAATCGTTTTGCCTAGAAAAACAAACTTGACATTCACATGCTACCTTATTTCAAGACTTTTTATAAAGCTAGAGATAGTAACTCAGTATGGAATTGGCCAATGAATAGGCATATAGAGTGTAACTGAAATGAGAGTCCAGAAACAGACTCACACGTATACAGTAATTGACATTTGCCAAAGTGCAGAGGCAAATAAATGGAACATCATTATGTGCAGAGGCAAATAAATAGTCTTTTCAAAAATTGTGCTGGAATAATTTCACATCCGTATGCAATAACTTTTTTAACTTAGTAACAAACCCTAAATCTCTTTATCATCTGTTTTAAGTAACAAGTATTTTAATTGTTTCATTTTATATCCATGGAGTTAGAAAATATATGTGATTTTTTCCAGGGAGCCATTTCTTATAAATCCACAGACTCTAGGTTTCTTTACCATAAACAATACTAACTAGAAACATTTTAGTCAAAAGATTTCTGAGATGAGGATTTTTCTCCTAGTAAGTACCATTAGTTTATTTACCATAAAGTCTCTTGTTTACACGTTTACAATACAATGTGACCAGATCATTTGCCTTCTTTCTTTCTCAAATTGTCCTCCAGATATGGTAATGAAATGATTGAAGAGTAGCCTCATAGCCTCTTCCTTTCCATATACCTTCCAAAGCCTGTTAGAATATGTTCTGAGGTAATTATTTCAAAAGGAGTTCATAGGAGGTCAACTTTGAGTTCTTGCTTGTTTGGAAAATTTTTTATTATGCCCATGATTCATTTATAATATGTCTGGGTATATAGAATTCAGAATGCTTTTTGTTTTGTTGTTGTTGGTTTTTGGCTTGTTTGTTTTCTCTCATTTGTTTGAATCCATTGCTGCTTTTTATTCTAGGAGAAAGTGTTACAGCTGAGAAATATGACAATGGTCTTATTTTCATTCAATTGTAGTCAATTTGATTTTTTTCTTGGAAATTTTAGGCATGCTTGCGTATGTGTAAAAATACCCTGAGGTTTAAATTAATGACTTGTGTATTTACAACCAGTATACTTTCTTCCCTTTACTATATGTATATGTGTTAAGCTTCAATTAAGGGGTTAAGAAAAGTAAAGTTTTATACAATACAATAAAGCTGTAAATTTTAAATTTTAAAATAAATTTTAAGAAACATATGAAAGTATGAGCCCCGCCTTTTTTTTGGTTAAGAACTTTTATTTAAGGGCTATCACTGCTTGATAACCAGTGTCTCTCTTTTCTTTTCTGGTTCATTTTATGCTTTATTTTCTCATATACATTTTCTCACTTTCACTTTATGTAACTCTCATTAGATAAATACTGAAAGTATTCAATACATCCTTTCTGTTTCTTGTTTCTTTCATATATTTTATATTTTGATCTCATTCTATACTCTAGATCTCAGATTTATTTTCTATTCCTTCACTGTCCAAAAAATAGCCCTTAGTCATAGGTAACTATTTAAATTTACATTAACTTAATTAAAATTAGTTATAAAATCAGTTTCAAAATGCTTTATAGCCAATGTGGCTAAGGGGTACCCTATTGGACAGCACAGATCTAGGGCGGTTCCATCATTATAGAAAGGTCTATTGGACAGTCTTATTCTAGGCTATATCTATAGAATAATTTCATGCTTGATATTTAAATATCCTAGACTCTGAATGTTCAGGTATTTCATTGAAAACTATTTTTGTATTATTAAAGGAATATTTTTTCAACGCTTTTTAAAATACCAATTTCAGTTCTCTTTCCTTTCCTTTCTACTCTCTACTTCTCTTTCATATATTCTGGGCAAGAGAACATTACTTGTGATAAGTCAAGCATTCTTCGAGACCTTTTCTTGTTTCTGAATCATCACTTTTGAAAGTCAAAATATAAGAAATTGGATCTTTTATTGTCTATATTCCTCCATTTTTTTTTTTTTTTTTTTTTTTTCCTGAGGACAGAGCCCCGGCTCTGTCAGGGAGAAAAATACAGGAAGAAGGACTGAAGTTTGACTGAGTTTTTCCATTAGAAAAACATAACTTAGAACTAACTTACAGTTAGAACTCTGTCTTGAATAGCTTCCGTTTCAGGTATAGCATAGATTTATTTTGTGCATATTCTGGATGGCAACTTCCTCTCCTCTAATTTATTCATCAGCTCAATTGTATCCTCTTTATGTCTTGCAGAAACCTGTTCACATATAAAGTAGTTTGATTTAGGCTAACACACTCTTCCATCACAGCTTTATTGTATTACATAAAACTTTACTTTTCTTAACCCCTTAATTGAAGCTTAACACATATACATATAGTAAAGGGAAGAAAGTATACTGGTTGTAAATACGCAAGTCATTAATTTAAACCTCAGGGCATTTTTACACATACATAAGCTTATATAACTCCATCACCCTCTAATGTTCTCTTCTGCTACTTCCATGCCATTAACTACCTTTCTTCACTCCCACCAGTGAGGTAACCTCTATTCTGACTTTTATTACTATAGATAAGTTTTGTCTGTTCATGAATTTTGTATATGTGAAATCATAGTTTGTGTCATTTTTTGGTGACTAGCTTCTTCCACTCAACATAATGCTTGTGAGCTTCATCCTTTCTGGTGCATCTATCAATAGTTTTTATCTTTCTTTTTAAAACTGCAATGTAGTAGCCCATTGTATGAATATATCACTAAATTATTTAAATTGAAAATGGAGGACAGGACCTTGTATGTGCTCAGTCAGCTATCTTGCACGAAAGTTGTATGGTTCTCATAATACAGTACATCAAATGTGTCTTATGTTGTTTGTGGTTATACTGTCACCGTCAAAAGACTGAGTGACTTGAGTAGAGAAATATGGACTGTTATATTTTCTGTGTTTTAAAAGTGTCTTACATATATCATGTAGTTAGAATTCAATTAATATATGCTCAAAAGCAGAAACTTTAGGTGCATTTCTGCATCAAAAAAGAGGTTAAATTAAAAATAATACATTTTATTCCCTCACCAGCTAAGTAGGATGTTTTTAATATCAAATGTTATAGCAAATTAAGCATATTACTTATGTGTGCTGATTTATATCTGCTCCCAAATTACACCCCATTTTGAGGATTTACTTAGTCTAATAGCACCGAAAAGAAAATTTTAAAACATAACATTTTATTCAATCTGTATTATAGAAACTTCCAGAGAATGTATAATTTAGATAAGCATTGATGTAGTGAACTGGTTTGGTAGAAAAAAAGTCTAAAAACATTTACAGCATAAATTGTTGTTGCTGACCATTCATGATTACTGTTACTGACATTTTAGAGTACAAGATGATTTAAATTAACTTTTCCTTGAATGGTCTATTTTCACAAAAAGATGTAATAAGGGCTATTATAGCATTTTGACAATGCATTAGCATTTCAGAGAAGATACATTGAGTAATACTGTTTATCATTTTGAACAGACCATGTGTGGTCAGATAGAATCTGATCTGCAAAGGCAAACTAAGCGGGGAAGATAGATGTTGGGAAATATCTATGAGCTATTACTTGCCCTCAAGGAGCAAGAGCCTCTGCTTTGCAGATTATATTGTAATTGTGTCCTTTGTTCATTGTTTTAGTATTTTCTCCTCATGTATAAATATATTCAGTAGCTAGTATTTTTGTGATAGATTTTCTAGATACAAGAAGAGATTTTAGCTAAGACCACATATGCTTGTTTCTAATGCATTAAATTCAGACACGTTAAAATCCGGGGATGTGCTGAGGAAAACAAAATACTATTAAAGTTTCTGTGTCTCTGTAATATCCCCAGGGAGATTTCTCTCAGCTGAAAAGTTAGCTTTCACAAAGCTACTTCTAAAGCCATTCAGTGGCTTGCCTCCTGTTAATAGAACTTTAGTGGAAATAAAACCTAATGCATAAGGCAAAACAACAACAAAATTTCTATTCAAGACTTTCAAAAAGCTAAAGTATAAATTAAGTGGCAAAATAAATGTGAAGAATGCATCAACATTAATTAATATTTGAGGTAGGATTTCACATGGAAAAAAGAATACTTCCTTCAGGTGTGGTTACAATGTCATTTCTATGGCCAGTGAAGGAGGTATTTCATGTTTATATGTGAACACAGCACTCTTAAGTGGCAAACAATAGAATGTGGATTAGAAAAAAATTCCTCATGTTAATCAATTATTGAGATAGCAGTTGTGAGGATTACTCCATAACTATCTTGTCCTGAAAAGGAAAATGAAATTGTTTATAATTAATTTAATTAAGGCCAAAGCTACATATGGTTTTTATGATCAGAAATCTGCTTTGGTTGAGATTCATTCTAATCCTCTGCATGCCAGAGAGACAGCTAAACAGGACCCAATGTGGACATTTTAATCAAGTAGTAAAGGAAGTAATGAATACATAAATAGGTACAAAGAACACTATGTTTTGTCATTTATCTATATGAATTTTAAGCAAGTTAACTTGCTTTTGTATTGTCTGTAACAATAGATATACTCCTAATTTTCAAAAGAGTTTTGCTAAATAAAAGGGATAAAAATTAGGAAACTATTCAGACAAATGCCTGAAACAGAGTAAGCTACACATCATTTTCAATTTAGGCTTTGTTTTGAAATAGACAATTTTTATTGACAGACAGACATATAATAAATGCACATTTCTTAACCGTATTTTGACAAAAATGTAGATCATTTACTGAAAAAATAAACAATGTAGGATTAAACATAAACTTTTCAGGATAGTGTCTTTGAATAAGGGAGCTAAAGCTTCTGGTTTTCAAACATGGCTTTCCTTGGAAACATCAGAATATTTTCTTGGGTTCCCCTGTCTGGAGTTGGTTACCTCATAATAAATATTTGTAATTTTTTATAGCTTTCCATTTAAGGGAATGAATTACCTACTTTTGTACAAATTGCATATTTGTTGGAATTTTCCAATAATCACAGTCTCAAAATAAAAGTAAGTTTTTAGAGAATAATCAAATAAATCCCCCCGTTCCCCCCTCAAAAAAAAATACTTGAGCAAATTATTTGGAGGGATTTGGATGGAAAATACCTTTAGAAATATACTCACTGTAGCCTTGGTCTCCTGATAAATGGATCCTAAATCACAGGAAATTTGGCCACCAATTATTCATACATTTATTTATTATGCTAAAGAGTAGTTAACTCTTCTTAGAAAAATCACAAAACAGTATTTCTTGTACCAAAAACGAGTGATTGTTTCAACCTTGTTTAGATTGAATTCAATAACTTACTCAATTTTTACAGGATGTGAAATTGATGTTGCAACCATGAACCTCCCCTCCATTTTTGAAGAAATGTCAGAATAGTTTGATTTTAAAGAATATTCCATTTATAAATATATTCTATACATATGTTTTTCTTGAGACTGTGATTTGGAGTAATAGGGCAAAATAATGTGAAAATAAGCTAAAAAGCTAGAAATATAATTGAAATATAAAACAATATTTTGAGAAAATTAAGCAAATCCAATTCATGCTCATGAAATGAGAAAATCTTATCTGTCACTTTCCAGAAATTCAATAATATTTACATCGTATTTATGCATAACATGGTGATCCTCTATATAAAATAAGGATAATAGTAATATCTACTATTGCTATTGGGAGGATCATATAAATTAATGAATCAAAGCAAATAGAACAATGCTTGACACTTAGTAAATGCTGAAAATGTTACTGGTTCCTTAATTGTATGGAGTTTCAGTTTTAAACTAACTCTATTGTGAATTTTAATTTTGCTTTGGACATTTTAGTTTCTTGGAAATCTTTCATGAACCTGAACTCCATAATTATGTCTATCTGTGTTTGTATTTCCCTGATGGAAACAGTGCTCTGGTGTTCAGTATGAGGCTTCTGGAGCCAGAATCTCTTGGTTCAAATCCCAGTTCTACGAATTCACTTTTGTACAATTAAGGACAAGTTACCTAAATCTTTTGTTTCTCAGTTTCCATATCTGCAAAACTGGGAGAAGAGTGATAAGAATTTCATAGAGCTGTAGGGGGAATTGAATTTATAAATTGCCATAAAAATACCTTAGGCTATCTTGTGACCTTAACTGTTATTTTCACTTAAAAAAATAATAAACAAGCTTTATTCCTCTACATGCTTTTCTGTTCTTGTCTATTAGCATGTCTTTTGCATCTTCTCACAGGAGAGCAAGCTGACATTTTAAGTTTCTTTTTATTTTATGTTAAAGCATTTTTATGTCTGCTTTTCAATATGACTCCTTTATATACTTTAAAAAGTAGATATAAATGCTCACTTCTCTTAGGGACAGGAGAGATTTTATTGGGCCCCAAATTTGCTGTTGAGGTTTTAGAAAATTTGTAGATCACACTTGACTTGTTCACTTAGCTCATGAGCTGGCTGAATCCTTTTTCCTGTTTATGGCTGAACGGAGTTTGAATATGAGCGCTTTTTTTTTTTTGAAACAGACTTTTGCTGTTGTTGCCCAGGCTGGAGTGCAATGGCATGATCTCAACTCACTGCAACCCTGCCTCCTGGGTTGAAGTGATTTTCCTGCCTCAGCCTCCCGAGTGTCTGGGATTACAGGCATGTGCCACCATACCCGCCTAATTTTGTATTTTCAGTAGAGACGGGGTTTCTCCATGTTGGTCAGGCTGGTCTCAAACTCCCGACCTTAGCTGATCCACCCACCTAGGCCTCCCAAAGTGCTGGGATTACAGGCATGAGCCACCGCATCCTGCCATAATATGAGCGCTTCATAAACCAACATACTGCAGGGTTGCAAGCCTTTAGTGGATTCTCTCTTAATTCCAGTGATTACTTCTTTGATGGAATCTGCGGAGGAACTATCAAACTCTAATGCTTGAAATCAGATACTCTTTCTTTCATGTGATCAGTAGTAATCACTCTTTTGTTTTTCATGAGTTTTATGAGTTTCTGGTTCAATGCAGTCTCAACCTCCTGGGTTCAGGTCCAGCCTCAGCCTCCTGAGTGGCTGGGACTATAGGCACACACCACCATGCCCACCTATTTTTTAATTTTTTTGTAGTGATGGGGTCTCACTGTGATGCCCAGGCTGGTCTCAAACTCCTGGGCTCAAGTGGTTCACCTACCTTGGCCTCCCAAAGTGCTGGGAATACAGGTATGAGCCAGTGCACCATGCCCTGCGACTCTTAAATACAAATGTCTATTGTTTGTATCTTTGGAGAGAAGGGTCCACGCTTCTTTTTACCCATCGGTGTGAAACTAGGAAAAGTGGTTGGTTTATATACACGTGACACAAATTCTTTCTCCCTTATTGTGGAGCACCCTGTCTGGAGCACACTGTGTTCCTCACTCCTTCCTACAACACTGAGGCATCTCTGTCTCTCCAAGGTGACAATATACCATTGCCCATGTATTCTGATTGTGACCACAGGGTAAATTTACTTGTGGGGATCAATTATTTGGAAGCTTATTTCTAGCCACAGTTGAAGGTATGTTCTGTAGACTAATTTTATCAGTGATGAAGTTAATGTTTTTAATACTCCTCTGACTTAATTCTCTGCTTGCTTTCCCCCTTTTCTCTTTCTTCTCTCCCTTCTTTTTTTCTTCTTATCTTTCTTCCAATTTTTTTCCCTCCTCTTCCTTCTGTTCCTTTTCTTTTGTAAATGTTCTATGTCCCATTAAAGGGGTAGTGCTCTATAAATATGAATGAGAAAGGGTTAGCAAAAAATGTTTAAATATTTCATAGCTTCACTAATGTTTTATTTTGTTGTTCTGTTAGTTACTGACAGAGATGTGTTCAAATTCCAAACTCAGGTTAAGAATTTTTAAATTACTCCTCTTAGGTCCATCAATTTCTATTTTGAAGCCCATGTTATTAAATACTTACAGATTCAGGATTATTATTTCTTCATGATGAATTGGACCTTAATCATTATGAAATTCACTTTCTCTAATAATATTTTTCCTCTTTAAACCTATTTTGTCTGATGTTAATGTAGCCACACCATGTTTAGGTAACGTTTTCACGTTACCTAAAGGAATACGTTAGGTATTCCTTTTCCCATACTTTTTCTTCCAACGTAAGGACTTTCTGTGTCCTTATATCTAAAGTGTAAACAGCATAGATTGGGTCTTTTTCAGAACTCTTTTGAAAATTTACACACCTTTTAATTGAGGTGTGTAATTCATTTACATTTATTCCAATTACAGATGCATTTGAGCTTAGTTCTGCCACCTTTCTTTTTGTTTCCAATTTTACAATCTTTTCTTTGGTCCTATTGTTACTTTTCCATTCCTTCTTTTGGGTTCATTAAGATAAAGAAAAAAACGACTTACCTCTTTTATCAGCATTTTATCACTATGTTTTAAAAATTCATTTATTGGTCGCCTAGAGATTATGCATTTTTTCTTTTTATAATTTGCCTTAATGATTTTACAACTTTCCATACAAGAAACTTCAAACAGTAATTTCTTTTACCTGTACACCTACCTTTGAGCTATTGTCATATGTGGTACTTCAATATATCTTATCAACCCCCAAGACATTTATAGTGCTGGTCTAAGCACTTAAGATTATTTTATATTTACTCTCATATTTGACCTTTCTAGTTCTCTTTAGTCCTTTCTAAAGTTTTGTCCTTTTTCTCTGGTGTGAGACTACTTATGACAAATGTTCTTGTCTTGACCTCACCTTAATTGTTGGAACTCTTTGTTTTGTGACTTACAGGAAAGTTCCAAAGATAGTACTGATTATTCCTATATGCCCTTCACTCAGTTTTCTCTAATGTTAGCATGTTATGTAATCATGGTATAATTTTCAAAACTAAATAATATGATACTATTGGCTAAACTATAGACTTTGTGTGGATTTCATAAATTTTTACATCAATGTCTCTTTTTTTGTTTAAGGATCCAATCTGGGACACCACTCTGCATTTAGTTGTCACGTCTATTTTGTCTCTCCCAATCTTTCTCAGTCTTTATGTGTTTTTTTATAATCTTGATCTTTTTGAAGAGTACTGGTCAGAAATTTTGTAGAATGTCCTTCATTTGGGGCTTGTCTGATGTTTTCTCATAATTAGTTAAGTTTATATATTTTGGGAGAATGCTACAAAGGTGATGTGTCCTTATAATTTCAAGAGTAGCATGATATCAACATGACTTATTGTTGGTGATGCTAACCTTAAAATCACTTTATTACAGTGATGTCTGCCAGTTTCTCTACTGTGAAGTTACTGTTGTTCCCTTTCTATACTCTCTTTGTTGAAAGTGAGTCATTAAGAAAAGTAATTCCACACTCAAGGAGAGACAAATTAAGTTCCATCCCCCTAAAGAGAGAATTACCAAAAATTTCATGAGTGTATATTAAAATCACAACAAGAATTAAAAAAAAAAGGGCGATATTTGAATCTAGGCCACTATCCTGTTCTTAAAATTTTGCTACCCACTGTAGCATACAGCATTGAATCTTGCCAGCAGAAATTATTACTGTGGTGTTTTAAAGTTGGTTTTCTATTTCCCACATTTCTTCTATAGTTATTAATTGGAATTATTCCATAAAGAAGAGTTGCCTCTTTCTTTTTAGCTATTTTTTATTATTAAGGGCTTATGGATACTTCAATCCAGTGTGACACTTATAATCCATAATGTGTTATTTCTTTTATTGTTTGATTGGTCCAGCTCTGACTATGGGAAGATTTGGCAACTGTGTCACTTTGATGTGCTCTTATCCTTTTCATTTCTATTTAAAAATTTTAGCACTTCTTTTTTTTTTTTTTTTGGTACCACAAGATGTTCCAGGCTCATTGCACAAGTGTACCTTGTACAATCTCTGTTCCAGTCTCCCAATCAACCATGGAGCATTGGTTCCTTTTACAATGAAATTGTACATAAAAGTAATTCATTTTAATCTGGGTGTAACTAGCGCATTAATTCTGAATTTTATATGCAGATTTGTTATATTTATATTCTGTTCCATTTTTCCGTTTTGTATTCGCCAAAAATTCACTCATGTGTAATTTTTACATGTAACATAATGTTTTCTATCACTGCTACTTTAGAATATGTACTGCTCTCAACTATACTTTTTAGTAGGATAATAACATGATGTGATAGCCTAATTATTTGATTGAATTGAATTGGTCTTCAAAGAGTCTCATTTGAAAAGGGCAGATACATTTTCTTGGAGACAGGCTATTTGGCATTTGGCCAAAAGAATGGATGAATCAATGAACCATGGAGATGTCTCTTTGCTTGAAGTCATATAAAATAACAATTAAATATTAATGAAAAAGTCATGCATATTGCTTTGACACAGATCAATATTCAACTTGGCAAGAATGAGATGAAAGGAATTGATTTGTGTTCAAGCTCAGAAGCAGTTTCTTTCAGCGACTTTTTCTGGTGAGACAGCAATTCCTCTAGTACATAACATGAAGGACTGACAAGTTACACTGAAGCATGGCAAAGAGAGAAAAAAAAGACATTGCAGAGGGAAAAATAGCTCTCTAGTCTTAGACACCATGGAAGAAATAGAGATAATAACTGTTCCAACAGATTTCTGACAAAAACGGGAGCATAGAAAAATATGAAAATAAATTAGGAAAGAACAAAAGTCTAGGATTATAAGAATAGCTGTACTGCTTACCAGCATGTGCCTTCATTAAAAACCGGCCATTTAGAATATTTAAATTCAACATTAATTCTTTGAGCACAAGATATATGTCAACTAAGGAGCCAAGCCAAAGGAGATACAATGAGCATTACTGGTAGTGCCTGCCAGTAAGCCCACCTTCCAGTCTTAGACATAGGTGGGAATATGGTCTCAGTGGAACCTATCAGACTTTTTCCTGAAGTTATGAGTGATAGACAGAGGTTACAAAGCATATGAATCTGTTGGGTGCTATGCTATCTTGAGAATACTCAAAGTTCATGAGTTCCTGCTATAGAGAGAAGAGCTGGCCTTGATTCTAGATTTTATTTTTTATTTTTAAATTTTATTTTTATAGAGATAGGGTCTTGCTATATTGTCCAGGCTGGTCTCGAACTCCTGGGCTCAAGCAATCCTCCTGTATCGGCCTCCCAAAGAGCTGGGATTAAAGGTGTGAGCTACCATGCCTGGCTGATTCCATATTTTTTTAAAGGCCTAATCATTCCAGTTTTTCTTTGATATTGTAAGCTTCTCAGTATCTTTCAAAATAGATTTTCTTTAATAAATCATTGAGGTATTCAGAATCACCCAATCCACTGAGAACCTGAATAGAAGAAAAAGGCAAAGGAAGGGAGAATTCGCTTTTTCTGTTTGAGCTGCAGTGTCCATATTCTCCTGCCCTTGGACATGGGATAGGAGCTCCTGCTTCTCCACCCTCTGGATCCAGGCTGAATTACACCACCGGCTTTCCTGGTTTTCCAGTTTGCAGATGGTAGATCATGGGACTTCTTGGCTCCATAATCACTTGAGCCAGTTCCTATAATTAATGTCCTATTATATATGCAGATATCCTATTGGTTCTCTTTCTCTGGTGAACCCTAATGCAGCTGCACTGTTCATAATGTAGTTGTTTCTTGAGCTTTTACAGTTCTGCTTCTGTATCATTTTGGGGGTCCTGCATTCCTGGTAAACTAAGAAGCATCTCTCTGAGGTCTGAATACCACATCAGACACTGCCTTGGACTAGTTAGTGCACCAGCCTCTGGTCCAAAGATTGAAGACTCTCTCTTTTCCCTATTTGGTGGAAACTGGTATCTGCTGCAAAGATATTCTCTCTGCTCCCTTCTGCCCAGGTCTCCTATCAGTCTCTTCATTTTGGTTAGGCTTTTGTGAAAGAAAGGCTTCTTTGATCTTTTCTTAATCTTATTGCTTCCAAAATCTCTGATTCAAGAAATTTAAGAAGTCTGGCTACCTAATTGAACTGAAAAGAGTAGACAGGTATGAGATAAATTTACAAAGCAAAATAAAATGTAATATCTCAAAAGATCAATGTATCAGAACTAAGTACTGGGCAATGCCTGTGCAAGAATTTGAAAATATATTATGTAGTCACTCAGTAGAGGTGGTTAATAGTTGAAAGAGGAGGATGTTTATTGACTCCGGCTGCTGACTTCCATATTTTTCTAAATGCCACATTAGCCTTCACCTGTAAATATAGTACAACCCCTTCATCTGGATCAATTTTGATCCCAGATAAATTGCTCTCTGAAAGAGCCTGGAATCAGAATTGTGTTGAAGCCCCTCTACCTCTGATGCTGTGGTTTCTTGATTCCTGGTGTACACTCTGGTTATCCACCTCCCTGTGTTGAAACCCCAGATTCCTGATGCTAATAAATTGTCTCTTTGCAACTCTATTACTGTCAATTTTTGGAACTTTTTGCTTGATAGCCATCTGGATTGACATCCCAGATAATCGTTCTATGTGCACATTTTAACCTGTGGTTAATCTTTCATTTCCTGATCAGTTCTCAGACTCATGTTCATGAAATCCATCCCTAGATTGGCATCACCTTAGCCATATCCTTACAAAGCCTTTCATTATTAGACATATTTGGATTGGACTTAGAAGACTATTTCAGTCAATTCTGCTGACTTTGAGTCCTGGAAATGGCAGGATGGTGAAAAATAATTAATAGATGTTCCAGATCTCCTGGTACTTACGCAAGCATTCTTCTGCTGGCGTGTTCCTCTCAATGTCCAGCTGTTTGTGTGTGTGTGCCCGCTAGGGTCGCAGGGTGGTTTTTATAGGCACAGGAATGGGGATGCAGGGTGGCTGGCCAGAGTGGTCTTGAAAAATGCAACAGTTGGGTGTGAAAACAGGAGTGCCTCTCCTCACATAGGTCCATGGGCACAGGCCTGAGGGTGGAGCCTTCACCAGGGACCCTGCCTTTCTCTATCCAGCACTTCCCTGCTCACCTCCCGTATCATTACAATACATAAATACATATATAATGCAACTTATATATGTGTGTATAATATATACACAATAATGTGCATATAGAATTTAAGTGTATACATTATATATAATATAATCATATACACGTATATATATGCACCTATATAGAGTATCGTTTTTATATATGTACAAATAATATTTTAGAGCAAAAGACCTCATATCAAAAGGAAGAGAAATTTAATTCCCATGTTTACAAAATGGCATATGTGAAACAGCACTCCTGGAAGCAATATTATGATAGAAAAAGTTTGGAAACAACCTAAAAGTTTTTAAGTATCTCACAATCAAATAATCTGATGACAAATAATATTTTTTTTTGTCCCACACTAAAATGGAAACATTTCCAGTTTTCAGCAGTAAGTATCCTGCTGGCTTTTTATTCTAGGACTAAATTTAGTTTAGGAATAGGAAAATGAAGAAAGCCATTCTACAAACCCAAGGCTATAAATTTTAAATTCATCTGTATATGCACACTAATAGACATTCATGTCATATAGGCATAGTAAACGTTGTATGAAGGAAAATGTTAACAGGGTGTACTTCTTGTGAATGCAAATTAGATTTCAGAGAAAATAATATTTCACTTTATCACATTCTGCACTTCTACATTTTACCATGAATATTATTAAGGTTTAAAAATGTTAAGATACTCTTAAAAATAACAAGATTGAAATGGGCATTTTCTGTCACAAGAAGCAGAATTGATACTTCTTTAATCTACACAGTGGCAAAAATCTACACAGCTCTTTAAGAAGGTGTAGAAAAACCATAAATAGTGTAAAACTGAGAAGGAGTAAAAGGATGTGGAAGACAAAACAAAGAACTAATAATGATATTATTATTATATATAATTATCATTATACCAAATAATGATATTTCTACAGTAGGCCAAAAGTTACAAATAGAAGCAATTTTCAAATACTAAACAGAACATTTCATTTCTTCTGATTTGAAGCAAGATCTGTATATATAAATTGATGAATTCTTAACATTCCAGGAAAAATCAATTAATGAGACATCTCTAGACACTTGCCCTTTGCATTAATAGAAAGGATTCTAGTCATATGGGAACTTTACCTTTCAGGGAATGCGTAAATTGGATTTCTTTGGATTACCTATGAAAAATTCCAAATAAATTCATTTGTAAAACTAAGGGGCACAAATCAGTAACTTTTATAGTTTTGAGAAAAAGAAACAATGGCCTTAATTTTGGTTTTATTATTTTTTTACCTAGAAATTGGTTAATGTGCTAGGCAATGTAAAAACGTGAACACATGTAAGGCTACTGTTAATATTCCACTGTGGTACCTATAACAAAGGAAATGGAAAAGTCATAGTTATCATGTTACTCGATTATTTAGCATCACAGTCTAAGTACTTGGCATGAGTACTAACTTTTTTGACTTCCAGCAAGATATAATTGAGCAGAGTCAAGAGCTCCGTATTATATTTAATATATGCAGAACTTTTTCCTTACAATTTCCCACCTGCAGTGTGTTCTAGTTTTTGCCCACTCTGCAAGGCCGAATCCCTGCAGCAACAATAGAATCATGATCTATGATGCTGTTTCTGCTGTGTAGAGGTGAAAAATCAATGTGATATAAGATTTATCATTATTAATATCATTTAGGAGTAAAATATATGTCACATATGTATAATACTGTTATTCATGCTGAAATTACTGTTGTGTTGCCCTGCAGACCTATATGATTGATTAATTTTAAATTAAAAGTAAATTAAAAAATATTGACCTTTGGGTACTCAAAAGGCACTTTAAAGAAAAAATGAATAAGAAGAACTAAAGTTTTAGAAATAAAATCATATATTTAATAATTTGGGTTTTAGAATTTGTGAGAGAAGATTTTTCTTGAATATTCTTTTTTTTCTCCAGGGAAAATATATTACTAAATTTTATCCAAATCTATCTGGATGTGTACATCTTCATAGGAATACATTGGACTCCATGGGTGCTACAGAAATGAAATGTGCTTTGCAGTGTCTGTGCTGAGAGTTCAAGATGTATTTTTTGATATCATTATCAGTCTAGAGAGTGGTGAGTCCTGAGGTAAAGTCTGGGCTAGTCTTCACTTCCCCACATGATCTCCATGACTTATACCACTGACTTCAAATTCTTTGATGTAAAACAAATAGATTTTCAGTCTTCTGTAAAGGGTCACCAAGATGTCGATTCAAGAAAAGTCTCTATAGGCTGCCCAACACAAAAACCAGGCAATCACTGTAAGCCCCTCTTATTTACTAAACCTATTTCTGCCACTGACTACTGGAAGTGGCTATGTCTTAGTTATTTCTAAGAACAATATGTACAGTTTGTCCTTCAGAAATGCTTTGCGATTAGATAATTACTGCACTCAAAGAGACATCTTACAGCTTTTAATAGGACATTTTGTCTTTTCTGGGAGCAAAGGAGTTGTGAATGGGTATGAAAATAGTATTTGTTCAGTAATATGTTTTTGCTAGAGCACAGTTTTGGTGGCTGCAATCAGTGGAGCGATCCCTTCTAAATCTTGATGTGATATTACTGGAACTTAGTGAAATAGAAGAGATCACTCCTTTGTTCTGATTTTTACAGGAAAATGCGTGGCTGGAAGCTTTGTAACCGCTTTTTTCTCTCTGGAGGATTGATAGTTCAGTCCTTTCAGATGTGGATCAGACATATATACTCTATGGAGTGTGAAGTGGGAAGAAGGAAAGACAATAGGAAAAATGATCTTCAATGACATTAGCAATCAGCACAATTTACAAGAGTTAAAGTTACCATAGGAACACAGAGAAGATGAAAGTTTACTGCCAGAATTAAGTAGGTATAACACACACACACACACACACACACACACACACAGGCACACAGGTTTCCAAAGGTCAAACATTTTTTTAACGTTTATTTTTCTGCTTTTTAACTGTATCCCCAGTGCCCCCAACTTTGCTATGAAGACCAAGGCACTGTGGAATTGTGTGTCTACGTTTGGAAAGTCAGCTTGTGCCTAAATGGATTTTGAAGATATCAGGCATTCTAGGATTGAGAATGAGAATTCCTTTTGTTACAACAGGCAAGAGTAAGAGCCAATAAATAAAAGAATGCTACATTTTAATTTTCAAAGATATGATTTTTTTTTTACATTTAATATCTCACATCAGGATGTATCTTGGAATCAATAGTATGTTCCATGTGAATTGCCAGTGTTTAAAAAAAAATTGTTGATGGTAAATCAGATAACAGTGCATCTTATAACTGATGGCATCTTTAGATAAGATGAAATACGGCATTTTGTTAGTGTGTAATATGTTTTTGGTTTGTAATTTATTAATTCATTTTACTTTTCTGTGGCTGCTGATGTAGTTGCCTGGTGATTTATTTCAAGTTGAGCATTCAGAGTTTGAAGGTGAACTCATTAGCCAAGTAAGTGCATATCCGTCTCAGTCAGTGTATGATACTCACAGCATCAAACAACTACAGCTTTCTTCCTAGGCTATCTAATGTATTTGTAATAGTCACTTTTTGGAAAATTGTATTTAACATGTTTAGGCTATATTGCCACATTTAAAAATCATCAACTACTTTGTCAACTTCAATATGGTAAAATTAAGTTTAAAGGTCACCTTTATATCTTTATGTGTCCTTTATATCTTACTCTCTTATTTTTACAGTTATTTAAATTCCAAATATACCCTGATTGTAAATGGGGTAAAGAAGCATGACTCATTTGAAGAATCAGATAACAAAGGGGTCCCGAAAATCTAAAAAATAAAGAGAGTTGACATGATGCTAATCATGTAGACACTTTAGGAAGTTGTGCATTTGATAAAAATTTTCTAAGAGATGACATTACTTTAGATGTAAATTTTAATAGTTCCTTTTTTGGTTGTAAATATGTTACATAGAAAATATATACATTTATAATATAATTTAATTTAACAACATACAATCGGCAGCCAGCTGATCATTTCTATTTTTCTGTTTTTAGAAGGAGAGTTGCTCTTTCTGCTATTTTGGAAATCATATTTTATTTTTCTCTAGGGCGACAGAAAATTATCAGAACTAAGAGGGCAATTTTATTCCTTCTAAAGTAGTTAAAATTAATTCAAACAGTTAATTTGTGTCTCCCTTGTATATCTTTTGCATCCTACTTTGAGTTTTTCCTCTTTTGTTAAAATGCCTTCAGTATGTTTCTCCCTTGATAGAGGCCTCAGACATTTTTTTCTTGATCTAAACTCTAATTCTTGCTCTGTCTTATTGTAACCACTACTTTTTTGTTGGAGAATAGCTTATATTTACTTAATCCCATTTAACCATGTAGAATATGGATTCCCATGAAGAAAAGTCAAGCAAATTTCAGGTATTATCATATTTTCTGTGGATCGATTCTCCATCTGTAATCTAAAGAAGTGGTCATGGGTAGAGGCCCTCTGAATAGCTTCTTTGCGGTAGGAAAGAGTGTTTGGCCCTCTAACTACTGTGGAATATGGGAGAAACCACACTGATTTCTATTTTTCCTCTGGATTTTCTCCTAGTTAAAGGATAAAATAATATGTGGAAAGGAATGGGAGGAAGAAAAATTATGGAATGTTTGCACTGTCAGAGGTAGTTCAGAGAAAAGAAAACTTGTAATGTCTATTGAACTCTTGCAATGCTATAACAAGAAGAGAATTATCTTCTTAATACTCTCCATAGTTAGTACTTTACTTCTTACTTAATCTTCAAAACACTTTTTTATGTTAGGTGTTAATACCATGCTCGCTTTAGAGATTAGACAATTGAAGCTTAGAACTTAAGTAGCTTGTCCAAACTCATGCAGCTGTTGTTAGAGTGAGGATTCGAAATGAGGTTTATTTTGCTATAAAGTTCATATCCACTTTATTTTTTCTACATAATGTTATCTGTATGCAGTGAAGTTTTTAAATAATTTAAAACATCTAAGTGACATTATTGGATTTTTGTGTTAGAATATCACCCTGGGAGCAGTGTGGAGACAGGTTTGATGCAAGGGAGTAATAATAGAGCCCAGAAGCCTTGAAAGCCAGTTAGAGACTTAGTTCAGTAGATGATTAATGCATGAATTACAGTGGTAGTAATAATAACATAAATAATATTCATAAGTAACATAAATAATATTTATAAGTAACATAAATATTCTTTGTAATATTAGTATTATTGTAATCGTAATATTTGTATTATTTCTAATATTTGTAAATAACAAAACACTGGATAAAAGACAGTTCTCTGCTGAGGACAACTTGAAAAACTGGATTAAACAATACAAACAAAAGCCTTCTATTTAAAAAGGCATCAGAGTGTTAATGAAGAAATACCAGCCCAGGATTCAAGAACAGAACAAAACCAAGATTGGCAAATTCTAGCACTTGGGCTATTTTCCCCCTAGATTATTGATAATCCCGGGGCAGTTGACAGGCAGCTGAATTTTGCTACTGACAGTCTCACAGAACTAGGGTAATAGGGTTTAGAGTCTAGGTCCCATCAAAAGCAGTGGTTCTGCTAAGCATCCTTTACCTTTAGTGAGGGGCCGAAAATTACACCTTTGGAAAAAGAAAAAAAAGAACTAGGAATACATAGACCTTTTCAAGGACTACAGCTCAGCTATGAATCATTTTAATCTTTGGAATTGAATTGAAGTGATCCCAGATTGTTAGTGCATCCAAGTACCTGACAAAAGCAGCCTAATTCCTCTCTAAAGGAAGGTGATGTGGTAGCTCTCAAATAATTTTCTACAACAATTTTGCAAATATAATGTCGGGTACAAAGAAAGGAATCAGGTACAAAGAATACAAGACATCCTGGATGACAGTGAAAAGCAGACAAAAGAAACAGATTCAGAAGTGCCTTAGATAATAAAGACAGAGTTAAAATAACAGCTTATCTCCTAAAAGAGAAAATAAGCGATTGAGAATTTTTTGAGAAAAACTTAAAAGAATTGTAACTGAAAACTACAATATTGTTACTGAAAATATCAAAGAATTTCTTTTCTTTTCTTTTTTTTTTTTTGAGATGGGGCCTCGCTCTGTCACCCAGGCTGTAGTGCAGTGGTGGGATCATAGCTCACTGCAGCCTCGACCTTCTGGGCTCAAGCAATCCTCCCACCTCAGCCTTCGTGGTAACTGGGACCACAGGTGCATACCACGATGCCTGGCTAATTTTTTAAATTTTTTGTAGGATGGGCTCTTTCCGTGTTGCCCACCCAGGCTGATTTCAAACTCCTGGGCTCAAGTGATCCTCCCACCTTGGCCTCTCAAAGTGTTAGGATTAGAGGCATGAGCCACTGCACCGAACTCAAGGATAGTTTTTATGAGAAGAAGAAATGCAAATGAAGAAAAAAATATATAAAAGGTATCACATGTGAATGAAAAGATAAGAAACCCTAAGTTTTGTAGTTAGAGTTGAGAAAAACCAGATGAATGCAAGATTTGAAGAAATGTTTTGCTTTGCTGATACTTATTAAAATTAATGGAAGATATCATGCAACAGATGCAAGAGGTCTTATGAATGAGAAAAACTCAAATCCTAGTATACATGTTTTAGCTATACATTTTGTGAATAGCTTAGAGGGTGAATTAGAAAGTTATCTCAAAGATCACATTTCTGTAGTTGTCTTACTGACATTTCACTTTGGCCATGTTGGGTGTTTACTTCATAAACATCTCATGCTTTCAACCTATAGCCAAATGTAAAAGAAACTTTTGGACCTTGAATGTTTATTCATTTGTATATTCTAGCAGATCCAAGACCATTTGCTGAGAAAAATCTCATCACTGTCATCAGGTTTTACCTTGGTTTGACTTGGAATGACTTTTGATGGCCCCTTGCAATCTCCCTCCCAAAGATTCACAGTAGAAACTGCTTGGGTGACTTGAAGACATCCTAAAGTAAAAAATAAGATTGTTTTAATTGTTTAATTTATCTAAAACTGAAGTCGAAGCTCCACATCAGAACCCTTTCTGTGTATAACAGTTGTGACCCAGGGACATCCCTTGGGGAACATTATTCAACTCAATTTTGTTCTTACTAAGGTAAGAGCATGTGACTCAGAGTTAAAGTGAATCTCTTAACATCTCATAGTGAAGAGTAGAGCAAGGAAAGAAAGTTTGCTTATTATTTGGTTTGGTTTTTGTTTTTCTTTTAATTTGGCCTAGTTGTTTTTTTGTTAAAAAATACAGCTCTATTAAGGTGAAAATCCTAAAGTGCTCAGTCCCACTTGACAACTGAGATCACTTAGTAACCTTGCTAGCTGTATCTTCTGGTGGCAATCTCTAGTATATATGTGTATATAGTTTCATACGTATATGGTGTTATATGTATTATGATACAAATTATAATTATCTATAATGTATTATGATTTATCGATTTTAGACTATATCTTATAAGTAGTATTTGTGTTAGGTTAAGACTTAACTTACTTGAAGGACCTCACCTCATCCTCTATCTTCTCAAGTAAATTATAACACATTAGTTATATTATGAACTGTTTAGATAGTTCACATTGAACTATCATATTGTTCAGCTTATAAATATGTAAGAATTATCCAAATATCTTTCTATAATAAAGACTGATTCCTATTTTGATGTTTGATCACTGACAGCTTTAAAGCTCCACCCCTCCCTCTTTACCTTTTGCCTCACATCTGGAAAACTGACTTACAAAAAAGCTCAGGAGCTCCCTCCCTTGGCATTGGCGGAGAAGTTCAAACCATGTAGATCCCTACCTGGTTTCACCTCTTAATCCAAAATAAGCTGGGGTCATCTATTCTTCTCATGGTTGTTTTACTACAGAAGGAATCTGATCCCTTTTCTTGGAGAATACTTTTGCCATTTACTATCTGAGTAATAAACTTTATTTCATATTTATTAGTGTCTGTATGTCCTTCTTCCTGATATCCCCAAATTTCTCGGCAGAATAAAGCGGAATATACTAGTTTCCCAAATAAAACACATTCAGCTATTGATCAGATTCCACTGTGGCAAGAGAGGATATGATTTCAATCCTTTTATTATGGAATGAGATTTGTTTTATGGCCTAGCATATTTTTCATTTGGGTTGAATGTTTCATGAATACTTGAAAGTAAAGTATTTGCTGTTGTTCTTGGGTAGAGGATTCTGTATATCTCAACTAGGTCAATAAGGCTGATAGTATTATTGAAAGTTTCTATACTTTTACTGATCTTATATCCATGTAGTCTGTCAATTACTGAGAGATGATAGTTTAAGTCTCCAACTAGAATTGTAGATTTCTCTCTTTATCCTTTCATTTCAGTTCCATCAGTTTTTGTTTTACGTACATTGGAGTGTGTAATGTACATATACTTACCATTAATTTTTTTGATAAATTGATTTCTTTATCATTAGACAATGTTCTTCTTTATCCCTGATAACATTTTCTTTTCAAAAGATATCCCCAGTAGATCTTTTCTCTTCAAAAGATTACTTAATATGATGTCCATGGCACCACTCCAGTCTTCATTTGATTAGTGTTGGGTATGTGTGTATATGTATATTTGTGTGTATATATAGATATATATGTATATGTGTATATATGTGTGTATATTTGTGTGTTTGCATATATTATTTCTGTGTACATATTTGTGTATATGTACATATGTATGAATATGCATATATATTTGTGGGCATATGTATATTTGTGTGTGTGTATATATATGTGTATACACACAAATATACATATACACACATGTATATATATACACATATATATGCATACACACATTTTTTCCTCTCCAATACTTTTATTTATGTCTTCATAAAGTTTTTACCCTTACAACATGTAGTTGGATCTGCTGTTTCATACAATCCAGCAATCTCTGCCTTTCATTCAGCCTGTTTAGACCATTTACTCTTAATGTAATAATTGACATAGCTGGATTTCAGTCTGCCATTTTAATAATTGTGTCTTTTCACCTCATCTAGGACTTTGGTCTTTTTTTCCCTTTCAGACCTTTTAAAAAATAATGAGTAGTATGTATAATCCCTTTTTATTTCTACCATTGGCTTATTAATTACATAGCTTTATTACCATTCTATATATATGAATATTGACAATATAAAGGTTGCTAAAGGTTGATAATATACAGGCATACCTTGGAGCTATTGCATTATTTGTTATGGTTCATCAAAATCATAAAAATTTTACAATAAAGAGTGCCACACAAATGTTTTTGTTTCCCAGTGCATATTAAAGTTATGTTTATACTATAATGTGCAGTGGCATTATGTCTAAAAGATGTGTACACCTAAATTTAAAAATACTTAATTATAAATGCTTTCATTAAAAAATACTGAGAAAGAGACAGTACATGCTGTTGGAAAAATGGCTTCACTGATGGACTTTCTTGATGCCGTTTTGCCACAAACCTTCAATTTGTAAAGAACACAGTGTCTGCAAAGCATGATAAAACAAAGCTATGAAACAAGGTATGCCTGTACGTCTTTAATTTACCACAGTTTACTTTCAAATAATATTGTGCCACCTCACATATAGTATATGAACATTGTAACCGTATACCTCAATTTCCTTATTTTATCCTCTGGGCTATTGTTGCCATATAGTTAATTAATACATATATTATAAACCTCACAATATATAGTTACTCTTCAGAAAGTCAAATTCTTTTAAACTAACATTTTTTTGGGAAAAAAGGACATTTACATCTACCTTTATTTTAACGATTACTGGCAGTCTTAATTCCTTTGTGTAGATCCACATTCCTTCTGTATGAAAAAGATAATATTTAATCTAACATTTCTGGTAGTGCAGTTTAAATGGCAATGAGGTCTTTGAACTATTGTCTGAAAAGTCCTTTATCTCACTACCATTTTTGAATGATATTTTTGCCAGGTATAGAATTTTGAGTTGACAGGTTTTATTTTAGTGCTTTAAAGCCTTCTTTTATGTTTGGGCTTGCATATTTTTGAAAAAGGAGTCTGATATCATTTCTATCTTTTTCATTTCCATATGACATTTCTTTTTTTTTTTCCTAGCTGCCTTCAAAAGCTTCCTTTTTTCTTTCTTTCTTTTTCTTTTTTCTTTTTTTTTTTTTTTAGCAATGTAATCATGATTCATCTAGGTTTTTAAAAAGTTCATCTGATTTTTCAAGTTCTGTAAGCTTCTTGGATCTATGATTTAACATTGCTCACTAATTTTCTGAAGAAAATTCTTGGCTATTATCCCTTCAAGTATTTATTTGCCTCGCTCTCTCTCTTTTCTCCTTTTGAGTCACCTGTCGCACATGTGATAGACTGTGTGGTATTGTTTCACATATCTTGGATTCTCCTTTTGTTCTCTTTCTTTGTTTTCCCTCTTTGTGTTTCAGCTCAGATAATTTCTATTGCCTGCCCTCTAGGTCTATGATTGTTTCTTTAGGTGTGTGTAATGCCCTGATAATTCCATCTAAGGAATTATTAATTTCTGACATTGTGATATTAGGTATATTTCCATTTGGCTGTTCTTAAAATAATTTCTTTCTTTTGGTTGAAATGCCCCATCTATTCATCCATTTTTTTTACCTTTACCACTAGACCTTTAATATGTTAAATACAATTACTTTAACGTCCCTGTCTGACAGTTTCAACTGTGCAATGTAGTTTACTCCAGGGATTCTTCTTGAAAGGATTGTGAAAGTTCCTAGTTAGAGAATAGGTGTATGGTTCCTAGTTTAGGATGTTCCTTCTTTCCTCACTCAAAAAATTGGGTTTGTCCTCACAATTCTTATGGTTTTGAGTAATTGGTTTAGTTAAATGAGCTCCTGAAAAAAAGAGATGGGAATAATAGAAGAAAAGAAAAGGCAAGAATATGTTTCCTGGGATACCTCGACTCTGGAATTAATTAAATCAGATATTACATTTTCACCAAGATGACTGCTACAAAGCACTCAAGGATGAAGATTTTGATTTTGGTTTTTAACTTTTATTTTAAGTTCAGGGGTACATGTGTAGGTTCGTTATATATGTAAACTTGTGTCATGGGCATTTGTTGTACAGAATATTTCATCGTCGGAGTATTAAGCCTAGTACCCGTTGGTTGTTATTACTGATCCTCTCCCTCCTCCCACCCTCCATCCTCCAATAGGCCCCAGTGTCTGTGGTTTCCCTCTCTGTGTCCAAGAGTTCTCATCATTAAGCTCTTACTTATAAGTGAGGACATGTGGTATTTAGTTTTTTGTTCCTGTGTTAGTTTGCTAAGGATAACGGCCTCCAGCTCCATCCATGTTCCTGCAAAGGACATGATCTCATTCTTTTTCATGGCTGCATATTATTCCATGATGTATATGTGCCAAATTTACTTTATCCAGTTTATCATCAATGGGCATTTAGGTTGATTCCATGTCTTTGTTATTGTGAATAGTGCTACAATGAATATACACTTGCATATATCTTTATAGTAGAACAATTTACATTCCTTTGGGTATATACCCAGTAATGGAATTGCTAGGTGAAATGGTAGTTCTGTTTTTAGGTCTTTGAGGAATTGCTGCACTGTACTACACCATGATTGAACTAATTTACACTCCCACCAGTATTATAAAGTGTTCCCTTTCCTCTGTAACCTCACCGGCACCTTTTATTTTTTGACATTTTGATATATAGCCATTCTGACTGAGGTGGTGAGATAGTATCTCATTGTGGTTTTGATTTGCGTTTCTCTAATGGTCAGTAATGTTGACCTTTTTTTCATATGCTTGTTGGCTTCATGTATGTTTTCTTTTAAAAGTGTCTGTTCATAAACTTTGTCCACTTTCTAATGAGGTTGTATTTTTTCTTGTAAATTTGTTTAAGTTCCTTATAGAGGCTGGATATTAGATCTTTGTCAGATTCACAGTTTGTAAAAATTTTCTACCATTCAGTAGGTTGTCTTTTGATAGTTTCTTCTGCTGTGCAGAAGCTCTTTAGTTTAATCAGAAAAAAAGGTGGATATTTTTATTATGATGGGGATAAGAAGGAAATATTTTATGGTACCACAGGACTTTGAATATGGCACTCAGTGGTTGAGGCATAAGAATAAGTGTTCAGAGGATGAAAAAATGCACTAAACATTCACATTGCTTATTTCCCAGTAAATATATTGAGATTAGTGTTAAATGCTATAATATTTACCTTTTCTAACTCCAGCCTAATTTTTTCATTGAAAAGAATGTCCCCATCGATCTCACCATTATTTTATATAATTCTTTTATTGAAAGAAAAAGATAAAAAGTAGTGGGAGGGAGAGAAAGAGCACAATATAAGTAAAATATCTCCCCCATTACCATAATGGTATACTTTACTGTACACAAAATCTATTTTTACCACATTCAGAACATAACCATAGTTAGCATTTGTATAGTATGGTAGAGATTGCAAAGTGTTTTTAGATGCCCTGTGTCATTGAACCTCAGGCAAAAACTTGAGCTTGCTATAAGCAGCAGGTGAAATAGATCGTAAAAGATGATATGACTAACCCAGAGTAATATCACTAGAAAATGGCAGAGCGAGGCCTCAACAACAGCTTTTCTTTCAACATCCCTTCATCATAAAAACTCTCAACAAACTGGGTACAGAAGAAACATACCTCAGCATGATAAAGACCTTATACAGCAGATGCACAGCTAGTATCATACTGCTGAGTATATATTCAAAAGAAAGGAAATCAGTATATCAAAGACATATCTGCACTCCCATGTTTATTGCAACTCTATTCACAATAGCCAAGATATGGAATCAACCTAAATGTCCATCAATGAATGGATAAAGCAAATGTGGTACATATACATAATGGAATATTTTTCAGCCACAAAGAAGAATGAAATCCTGTTATTTGCAGCAACATGGATGCTGTTGAACATTATGTTAAAAGAAATAAGCCAAGAACAGAGAGACACATGTTGTATTTTTTCAGTCATATGTGGGAGCTAAAATTTTGATTTTCTGGAGGTAGAGAGTAGAATGATGGTTACCAGAGAAGGCTGAGAAGGGTAGTGGGGTGGGGATAAAGAGGGTTGGTTAATGGGTGCAAAAATAGAGTTCAATGGAAGAAATAAGATCTAATGTTTGGTAGCACAATAGGGCAATAACAGATAATAATTTATTATATATTTCAAAATAACTACAGGAGTAGATTTGCAATGTTCCTAAGGCCAAGAAATACACGTTTGAGGTGATGGATATTCCAGTAGCCCAGATTTTATCATGACACATTGTATGCTTGCATCAAAATACCACATGTATTTCATAAATATGTAAAACTTTTATGTATGCATAAAAATAAAAAGAAGATATCCTCTGATTTAACATCTCATGGACATCACCATCCCAATTTCTTCTCAGGTCTTTGGAATATGCTGAATTTATTTAAGAATATATGTGACATTATTAAACTGCTTGAATACCCTAAGGACTCCATAATAATTATGTTTTATACTACATCTTAATAGTGTTAGGGTAGAAGGAATCTTAGTGGTTTGGGATTTTAATTCTAGATCACATAAACATGCTATTAAAACTTCTAATATCAAAATAGTTTCTATTAGTCCACCTAAATTTTTGAGCAATAGAATGATAACTCCTCAGCGCACTTCTGGAAATAGTCTAAAAACACCTAATTTTAAATTTCTAAACAATAAGCATTTGTTTCTGGTCTTAGGTTAGTTCATAGTAAATTAGAAGCTTACTAAAGCATCAGAAAACTTTTCATGCCAGTAAGACTACACTTGGTATTTGTACTGTCATTGACAAAGGGGACTGTATTTGTAAAACTCCTGAGAAGGAGTAGTTTATAGATAGGAATGTCAGTATTCATTGGTATAATGAATAAGGGAGTTTTTGAAGAGACTCTGCTGGAAACATTACAGATTACAGGAAAGAGCCACATCATTCTGTAGCAAATTTTAGTGCCTCAACAACCATGCCAAAATGTATTTCAAAGCACCAAGAATTGGAGATGAAACAGTTTATGCCTGGCCTGTAAGCACATGAAGATGTTAAACAGCTGTCTGACCCTGGAATGCTAGCACCATTGTATCAGTCAGGGACATTGATTGTGGGAAATCAATACAAATCAAATTTTGAGATTTTACATGGAAATGAAATGTATTTAAAGCATATTTGGTACTCATATAATACACAAAAAGATTAGCTCATCATGCTTAAGAACCAAGGGAAGCTTCAGGATGCAGCCAGTAGAACTCCCACCACTGGCTGTTCCTCTGAGAGGGCTCAATATTGATGCAGGGTTTTACATTCTATCATGACTAGTGTAAATAGTTCCAACTGGCTTTGTAACTGCATTGTTCCTGAAAAATTCAAACTGTTGGATATGCAGTTGGCTGAGCCTAGGTCATTTGTCTGTGAATCTATGATATGAGAGTGGTTTCTGGTGCCAGGGTTGGATAGCTTTTAAATGAACAACTTCCCTACATATGTCAGCCAAGGTTTGCAAGTTTTGTCTACCCCAAGATCCCTGACTGACCACAGTGATGTTAGTTTTATAGCTGTTAAAATATTTTCACTTACTTATTTACTTGGGAAAGAGGCTTACTCTTTGCATATAATTTTGGCAATATTCAAGAATGATATGGTTTTTCCATGGAATCTATGGTAATTACAGTTGACAACTTTGAAAAAAAAAACTTGCTGGATAACAATAGCAATAAGTTCTACAATTACATTTTAATTTTCCATTTCCTAGCCTCTTGATAAAGATTGTTCAATATTTCTTTAACTTTTTTTTTTTTTTTGGTGGGGACAATAGGATTTGCTATAATTTTTAGAATTTTATTTTTTTTCTATTTTTTAACTCTATTTTAGGTTTATGGGTACATATGCAGATTTGTTATATAGGTAAACTCATGACTCAGGGGATTGGTGCACAGATTATTATGTCACCCGGGTACTAAGCTTAGTTATTTTTACTGATCCTCTTCCTTCCCCAAGTATCCACCCTCTAATAGGCCCCAGTGTCTGTTGTTCCCCTTTTTGTGTCCATGTGTTCCAATCTTTTATCTCCCATTTATCAGGAAGAAAATGTAGTATTTGGTTTTCCATTCCCATATTAGCTCCCCAAGAATAATGGCTTCCAGCTCCATCCTTATTGCTGCAAAGGACATGATCTCATTCTTTTTCATGGCTGCATAGTATTCCAGTGTGTATATGTACCACATTTTCTTTATCCAGTCTGATATTCATGAGTATTTAGGTTGATTCCATACGTTTGCTATTGTGAATAGTGTTGCTATGAACATATGCATGCTTTTGTCTTTATGTAGAGCGATTTATACTGCTTTGGTTATATACCCAGGAATGAGATTGCTGGGTTGAATGGTAGTTCTGTTTTTAGCCACACCACTTTCCAACATGGTTGAACTAATTAACACTCCCACCAACAGTGTATAAGTAATTTTTTTCTCTGTAACCTTGCCAGCATCTGTTGTTTTTTGATGTTTTGATAACAACCATTCTGATTGTGAGATGTTGTCTCATTTTGGCTTCAATTTGCATTTAATGATTAGTAATATTGATCTTTTTTTCCATATACTTGCTGGCCGTATGCATGCCTTCTTTTGAAAAATATCTATTCATGTCCTTTGCCCCCTTTTTAATGGGTTTGCCACAAAACAAATGAAATACTTAGGAATACAGCTAACCAGGGACGTGAAAGATCTCTGCAATGAGAATTACAAAATACTGCTCAAAGAAATCAGAGTTGACACTAGCAAATGGAAAAACATTTCATGTTCATGGATGGGAAGAATCAGTATCATTAAATTGTCCATACTGCCCAAAGCAATTTATACATTCAATGTTATTCCTATGAAATTACCAATGACATTCTTCTCAGAACTAGGAAAAACATCTCACAGTTCTGCATACTGAAAAAAAAAAGAACTAGAAAAAATTATTTTAAAATTCATGTGGAACCAAAAAAGAGACCGAACAGCCAAGGCAATCCTAAGCAAAAAGAAGAAAGCTGGATGCATCACATTACCCGACTTCAAACTGTACTGCAGGGCTACCAAAACATCATGGTACTGGTATAAAAACAGACACATAGACCTGTGGAACAGAATAGAAAGCCTAGAAATAATGCTGCACACCTCCATCTGATCTTTGACAATGCTGACAAAAACAAACAATGGGGAAAGGACTCCGTATTCAATAAGAGGTGCTGGGATAATTGGCTAGTCATATGCAGAAGATGGAAAATTAACCTTTTCCTTGCACCATATACAAAATTCAACTCAAGATGGATTAAAGACATAAACATAAACCCCCAAACTATAAAAACTCTGGAAGGTAACCTAGTAAATACCATTCTGGACATAGGAACTAGCAAAGATTTCGTGTCAAAGATGTCAAAAGCAATTGCAACAGAAACGAAAATTGACAAATGGGTTCTAATTAAACTAAAGAACTTCTGCACAGCAAAATAAACTATTGATAGGGTAAACAGACAACCTACAAAATGGGAGTAAATATTTGTAAACCGTGCATCTGACAAAAGTCTAATATCCAGCATCTATAAGGAACTTAAACAAATTGGTAGAATTTTGTTAAGACTTGGTTACATGTTGGGAAAGAGAACCTAGTAACTGAAAACTAACAAATAGAACAAAATTCTCAAAGAACAATGCCTTACGTTGTCATGGGACCTTCCACCGAGCAGGAGATGATTAGGATGGGGATGAAAATGACATGTGAAGTAATGAAGCCTTATGCCTTTAAGAGTCAAGATTCTCTAATAAGCTGATTACGCTTTTAATATGGAGAACTTGGGAGAAATTTAAGGGAGTTCTACAAATACAAATTATTAATATTTAGTATTTCTCCTTATTTTCTTGTTGTTAAGATGGAGGTTCACTCCTGTTGCCCGGGCTAGAGTGCAATGGTGTGATCTCAGCTCACAGCAACCTCCGCCTCCAGGTTCAAGAGATTCTCCTGCCTCAGCCTCCCAAGTAGCTGGGATTACAGGCACCCACCACCACACCTGGCTAATTTTTGTATTTTTAGTAGAGACAGGGTTTCACCACATTGGCCAAGCTGGTCTTGAACTCCTGACCTCAGGAGATCCGCCCACCTTGGCCTTCCAAAGTGCCGGGATTACAGGTGTGAGCCACCATGCCTGGCCATTTCTCCTTATTTTCTTAAGCATAAAGCATCAACAAACATTCATGTATCTTGAATTCCCTGAAAATGATACTTGATTTCTCCATCTCACATTTACTGTGACTGGAAGAATAGCATTTTTCAAAATGGAAAAATTCAAGAGGCATACTTAATGAAGAGAACAATAGCTCAATTAAGTGCAATACAGGGAAATGACTACTTAATATAAATAAATGAAACCAGATTTCATTTGCACTTCAGACATCAGCATGAAGCATTACTTTCTGAACTGGTTTTATTGAAAACTGCCAGGAGCAATTTTTCAATGAAGTATATTATTCTGACAGCCTCTGTTTCCTGTGGCACCTTCCCACATCTTAATAGTATGAGACACATCCCCTGACGTATGATTATGCTTCTTTTCAGGTATTTGAATATCAATATCTCTTTAAGTCAACTGTATTTAACAACCTGTAGTTACCTAAAAGTAAAATGAGTTTAAAGTATGGTTAAACTTTATAAACAATCTGTACTCACTTGTCTGGGAAAAAATGAAAAGCTATTGCTTTCATAGGTTTTAAGAACATTGAGTGAAATTACAAAAGTCAATAAATAATGTACTCAATAGATTAAGTCTTATCCTTGAAAACAAATTGAGTGTTCTTTGAATACTGAAAAGGCAGTTTTTTAATGAATAATATTTTAAAATAGATGTACCCTCTTTTATTATTGAAGGTGGCCATCTTAGAATTTCTCCTGGTAGACTTGGTGTTTGTAGCATTTTGCACAAAAGACGCAAGAACATCTTGGAAAATAAAGTAAAAAGTACGATTAAATTGAGAGACAAAGACTCATTAAATAACTCATTTGAAGAAATGGCATCTCCACTCTGTTACACAAAAATTGCTTCCAGGCACTGAATAAGCTCTCTCTTCGTGAAAAACCAAATCAGTCATGTTGATTTTGTGAACATTTACCTTTAGTTCTTAGTGCAATTAAAGAAACTAGAAAGGCTGCCCTACTTAAGATGAAAGACATGAAAACTCTTTACTTTCTTCACTTTTCATAAATCAGAATGTATTTAAGTGAAATAGGACAAACAGAATGTCTCACCATTTTCAGTATTAGTTATCATCAGCTTTCTTTCTCAAAGAAAAAGTTTGAGTGATATAAAATTTTAGTGCTACATGCGCATTTTGGGTAAGTTAAACCTGTCAGTCTTTGTATCAATACCACCTTAAAACTTACCTTTAAGATCTTATCTACTTATCAAATCAATTCTATCTTAGAGACATGAAATAAGAAAAATAATTACTGAGAAACTTACTTTGAGCTGAGCATGTAAATGAAAGAAATTTTATATTGGTAAGTGACTTTAATTATGGAGCTAAGTTTTTAAAGATGAACTTTTAGCAGTAATCATGTTCCTTATAAATTTGTTCATGTTGTATAATCCTTTATTCGATGTTGTGAGAAATGTTTTGCTAGTATTTGTCAAGGATTTTTGCTTTTATATTAATGAGATATATTGGTCTGTAGTTTTCTAGGGATCTTTTTTTTTTTTTGGTATCAGGGTAATGCAGGCCTCAGAATGTGTGAGGACTAATTCTATTTTTTGAAAGGTTGGGGTTTGGGTTAATTCCTCCTTATAAATTTAGTAGTATTCACCATTTGGTTCTGGGATGCTCTTTCTGGGATGGTTTTTTTTTTTTTTTTGATTAGTAACTAATTTTTTTCTTGTTATGTCTATTCATAACTTCCATTTATTCTTGGGTCATTTTCAGTAGTTTGTTTTTAGGAATATATTAATTTTATCTACATTTACTATTTACTTGGAAAATAATTGTTTAATAGTATTCTCTTATAATCCCTTTTATTTATGTAAGGTCAGAAGTAATACTGCTTATTCATTCCTGATTTCAATATTTTGAGTTCCCTCTTTTTCTTTCATAGGTTTAGCTAAATTTGCTGATTTTGTTAATCTATACAAATAAATTAATTTTTGTTTTATTGATTTTTGTCTATTTTTTAAACATTCTACTTAATTTATCTACACTCTAATCTTTATCATCTCCTTTTTTTTATTATACTTTAAGTTTTAGGGTACATGTGCACATTGTGCAGGTTAGTTACATATGTATACATGTGCCATGCTGGTGCGCTGCACCCACTAACTCGTCACCTAGCATTAGGTATATCTCCCAATGCTATCCCTCCCCCCTCCCCCCACCCCACAACAGTCCCCAGAGTGTGATGTTCCCCTTCCTGTGTCCATGTGATCTCATTGTTCAATTCTCACCTATGAGTGAGAATATGCGGTGTTTGGTTTTTTGTTCTTGCGATAGTTTACTGAGAATGATGGTTTCCAATTTCATCCATGTCCCTACAAAGGACATGAACTCATCATTTTTTATGGCTGCATAGTATTCCATGGTGTATATGTGCCACATTTTCTTAATCCAGTCTATCATTGTTGGACATTTGGATTGGTTCCAAGTCTTTGCTATTGTGAATAATGCCGCAATAAACATACGTGTGCATGTGTCTTTATAGCAGCATGATTTATAGTCCTTTGGGTATATACCCAGTAATGGGATGGCTGGGTCAAATGGTGTTTCTAGTTCTAGATCCCTGAGGAATCGCCACACTGACTTCCACAATGGTTGAACTAGTTTACAGTCCCTCCAACAGTGTAAAAGTGTTCCTATTTCTCCACATCCTATCCAGCACCTGTTGTTTCCTGACTTTTTAATGATTGCCATTCTAACTGGTGTGAGATGATATCTCATAGTGGTTTTGATTTGCATTTCTCTGATGGCCAGTGATGATGAGCATTTTTTCATGTGTTTTTTGGCTGCATAAATGTCTTCTTTTGAGAAGTGTCTGTTCATATCCTTCGCCCACTTTTTGATGGGGTTGTTTGCTTTTTTCTTGTAAATTTGTTTGAGTTCATTGTAGATTCTGGATATTAGCCCTTTGTCAGATGAGTAGGTTGCGAAAATTTTCTCCCATGTTGTAGGTTGCCTGTTCACTCTGATGGTAGTTTCTTTTGCTGTGCAGAAGCTCTTTAGTTTAATTAGATCCCATTTGTCAATTTTGTCTTTTGTTGCCATTGCTTTTGGTGTTTTAGACATGAAGTCCTTGCCCACGCCTATGTGCTGAATGGTAATGCCTAGGTTTTCTTCTAGGGTTTTTATGGTTTTAGGTCTAACGTTTAAATCTTTAATCCATCTTGAATTGATTTTTGTATAAGGTGTAAGGAAGGGATCCAGTTTCAGCTTTCTACATATGGCTAGCCAGTTTTCCCAGCACCATTTATTAAATAGGGAATCCTTTCCCCATTGCTTGTTTTTCTCAGGTTTGTCAAAGATCAGATAGTTGTAGATGTTTGGTATTATTTCTGAGGGCTCTGTTCTGTTCCATTGATCTATATCTCTGTTTTGGTACCAGTACCATGCTGTTTTTGTTACTGTAGCCTTGTAGTATAGTTTGAAGTCAGGTAGTGTGATGCCTCCAGCTTTGTTCTTTTGGCTTAGGATTGACTTGGCGATGCGGGCTCTTTTTTGGTTCCATATGAACTTTAAAGTAGTTTTTTCCAATTCTGTGAAGAAAGTCATTGGTAGCTTGATGGGGATGGTATTGAATCTGTAAATGACCTTGGGTAGTATGGCCATTTTCACAATATTGATTCTTCCTACCCATGAGCATGGAATGTTCTTCCATTTGTTTGTATCCTCTTTTATTTCCTTGAGCAGTGGTTTGTAGTTCTCCTTGAAGAGGTCCTTCACATCCCTTGTAAGTTGGATTCCTAGGTATTTTATTCTCTTGGAAGCAATTGTGAATGGGAGTTCACTCGTGATTTGGCTCTCTGTTTGTCTGTTGTTGGTGTATAAGAATGCTTGTGATTTTTGTACATTGATTTTGTATCCTGAGACTTTGCTGAAGTTGCTTATCAGCTTAAGGAGATTTTGGGCTGAGATGATGGAGTTTTCTAGATAAACAATCATGTCGTCTGCAAACAGGGACAATTTGACTTCCTCTTTTCCTAATTGAATACCCTTTATTTCCTTCTCCTGCCTGATTGCCCTGGCCAGAACTTCCAACACTATGTTGAATAGGAGTGGTGAGAGAGGGCATCCCTGTCTTGTGCCAGTTTTCAAAGGGAATGCTTCCAGTTTTTGCCCATTCAGTATGATATTGGCTGTGGGTTTGTCATAGATAGCTCTTATTATTTTGAAATACATCCCATCAATACCTAATTTATTGAGAGTTTTTAGCATGAAGGGTTGTTGAATTTTGTCAAAGGCTTTTTCTGCATCTATTGAGATAATCATGTGGTTTTTGTCTTTGGCTCTGTTTATATGCTGGATTACATTTATTGATTTGCGTATATTGAACCAGCCTTGCATCCCAGGGATGAAGCCCACTTGATCATGGTGGATAAGCTTTTTGATGTGCTGCTGGATTCGGTTTGCCAGTATTTTATTGAGGATTTTTGCATCAATGTTCATCAAGGATATTGGTCTAAAATTCTCTTTTTTGGTTGTGTCTCTGCCCGGCTTTGGTATCAGAATGATGCTGGCCTCATAAAATGAGTTAGGGAGGATTCCCTCTTTTTCTATTGATTGGGATAGTTTCAGAAGCAATGGTACCAGTTCCTCCTTGTACCTCTGGCAGAATTCGGCTGTGAATCCATCTGGTCCTGGACTCTTTTTGGTTGGTAAACTATTGATTATTGCCACAATTTCAGCTCCTGTTATTGGTCTATTCAGAGATTCAACTTCTTCCTGGTTTAGTCTTGGGAGAGTGTATGTGTCGAGGAATGTATCCATTTCTTCTAGATTTTCTAGTTTATTTGCATAGAGGTGTTTGTAGCATTTTCTGATGGTAGTTTGTATTTCTGTGGGATCGGTGGTGATATCCCCTTTATCACTTTTTATTGTGTCTATTTGATTCTTCTCTCTTTTTTTCTTTATTAGTCTTGCTAGCAGTCTATCAATTTTGTTGATCCTTTCAAAAAACCAGCTCCTGGATTCATTGATTTTTTGAAGGGTTTTTTGTGTCTCTATTTCCTTCAGTTCTGCTCTGATTTTAGTTATTTCTTGCCTTCTGCTAGCTTTTGAATGTGTTTGCTGTTGCTTTTCTAGTTCTTTTAATTGTGATGTTAGGGTGTCAATTTTGGATCTTTCCTGCTTTCTCTTGTGGGCATTTAGTGCTATAAATTTTCCTCTACACACTGCTTTGAATGCATCCCAGAGATTCTGGTATGTTGTGTCTTTGTTCTCATTGGTTTCAAAGAACATCTTTATTTCTGCCTTCATTTTGTTATGTACCCAGTAGTTATTCAGGAGCAGGTTGTTCAGTTTCCATGTAGTTGAGCGGCTTTGAGTGAGATTTTTAATGCTGAGTTCTAGTTTGATTGCACTGTGGTCTGAGAGATAGTTTGTTATAATTTCTGTTCTTTTACATTTGCTGAGGAGAGCTTTACTTCCAAGTATGTGGTCAATTTTGGAATAGGTGTGGTGTGGTGCTGAAAAAAATGTATATTCTGTTGATTTGTAGATGTCTATTAGGTCCGCTTGGTGCAGAGCTGAGTTCAATTCCTGGGTATCCTTGTTGACTTTCTGTCTCGTTGATCTGTCTAATGTTGACAGTGGGGTGTTAAAGTCTCCCATTATTAATGTGTGGGAGTCTAAGTCTCTTTGTAGGTCACTCAGGACTTGCTTTATGAATCTGGGTGCTCCTGTATTGGGTACATATATATTTAGGATAGTTAGCTCCTCTTGTTGAATTGATCCCTTTACCATTATGTAATGGCCTTCTTTGTCTCTTTTGATCTTTGTTGGTTTAAAGTCTGTTTTATCAGAGACTAGGATTGCAACCCCTGCCTTTTTCTGTTTTCCATTTGCTTGGTAGATCTTCCTCCATCCTTTTGTTTTGAGCCTATGTGTGTCTGCACGTGAGATGGGTTTCCTGAATACAGCACACTGATGGGTCTTGACTCTTTATCCAACTTGCCAGTCTGTGTCTTTTAATTGGAGAATTTAGTCCATTTTCATTTAAAGTCAATATTGTTATGTGTGAATTTGATCCTGTCATTATGATGTTAGCTGGTGATTTTGCTCATTAGTTGATGCAGTTTCTTCCTAGTCTCGATGGTCTTTACATTTTGGCATGATTTTGCAGCGGCTGGTACCGGTTGTTCCTTTCCATGTTTAGCGCTTCCTTCAGGAGCTCTTTTAGGGCAGGCCTGGTGGTGACAAAATCTCTCAGCATTTGCTTGTCTGTAAAGTATTTTATTCCTCCTTCACTTATGAAGCTTAGTTTGGCTGGATATGAAATTCTGGATTGAAAATTCTTTTCTTTAAGAATGTTGAATATTGTCCCCCACTCTCTTCTGGCTTGTAGGGTTTCTGCCGAGAAATCCGCTGTTAGTCTGATGGGCTTCCCTTTGAGGGTAACCTGACCTTTCTCTCTGGCTGCCCTTAACATTTTTTCCTTCATTTCAACTTTGGTGAATCTGACAATTATGTGTCTTGGAGTTGCTCTTCTCGAGGAGTATCTTTGTGGCGTTCTCTGTATTTCCTGAATCTGAATGTTGGCCTGCCTTGCTAGATTGGGGAAGTTCTCCTGGATAATATCCTGCAGAGTGTTTTCCAACTTGGTTCCATTCTCCGCATCACTTTCAGGTACACCAATCAGACGTAGATTTGGTCTTTTCACATAGTCCCATATTTCTTGGAGGCTTTGCTCATTTCTTTTTATTCTTTTTCTCTAGACTTCCCTTCTCGCTTCATTTCATTCATTTCATCTTCCATTGCTGATACCCTTTCTTCCAGTTGATCGCATCGGCTCCTGAGGCTTCTGCATTCTTCACGTAGTTCTCGAGCCTTGGTTTTCAGCTCCATCAGCTCCTTTAAGCACTTCTCTGTATTGGTTATTCTAGTTATACATTCGTCTAAATTTTTTTCAAAGTTTTCAACTTCTTTGCCTTTGGTTTGAATGTCCTCCCATAGCTCAGAGTAATTTGATCGTCTGAAGCCTTCTTCTCTCAGCTCGTCAAAATCATTCTCCATCCAGCTTTGTTCCGTTGCTGGTGAGGAACTGCATTCCTTTGGAGGAGGAGAGGTGCTCTGCATTTTAGAGTTTCCAGTTTTTCTGTTCTGTTTTTTCCCCATCTTTGTGGTTTTATCTACTTTTGGTCTTTGATGATGGTGATGTACAGATGGGTTTTCGGTGTGGATGTCCTTTCTGTTTGTTAGTTTTCCTTCTAACAGACAGGACCCTCAGCTGCAGGTCTGTTGGAATACCCTGCCGTGTGAGGTGTCAGTGTGCCCCTGCTGGGGGGTGCCTCCCAGTTAGGCTGCTCGGGGGTCAGGGGTCAGGGACCCACTTGAGGAGGCAGTCTGCCCGTTCTCAGATCTCCAGCTGCGTGCTGGGAGAACCACTGCTCTCTTCAAAGCTGTCAGACAGGGACATTTAATTCTGCAGAGGTTACTGCTGTCTTTTTGTTTGTCTGTGCCCTGCCCCCAGAGGTGGAGCCTACAGAGGCAGGCAAGCCTCCTTGAGCTGTGGTGGGCTCCACCCAGTTGGAGCTTCCCGGCTGCTTTGTTTACCTAAGCAAGCCTGGGCAATGGCGGGCGCCCCTCCCCCAGCCTGGCTTCCGCCTTGCAGTTTGATCTCAGACTGCTGTGCTAGCAATCAGCGAGACTCCGTGGGCGTAGGACCCTCCGAGTCAGGTGTGGGATATAGTCTCTTGGTGCGCCGTTGTTTAAGCCGGTCTGAAAAGCGCAATATTCGGGTGGGAGTGACCCGATTTTCCAGGTGCGTCCGTCACCCCTTTCTTTGACTCGGAAAGGGAACTCCCTGACCCCTTGTGCTTCCCAGGTGAGGCAATGCCTCGCCCTGCTTCGGCTCGCGCACGGTGCGCGCACCCACTGGCCTGCACCCACTGTCTGGCACTCCCTAGTGAGATGAACCCGGTACCTCAGATGGAAATGCAGAAATCACCCATCTTCTGCGTCGCTCACGCTGGGAGCTGTAGACCAGAGCTTTTCCTATTCGGCCATCATGATCATCTCCTTTTTATGCCTGCTTTGGGCTTAAGCTATTCTTCATGCTTCTAGTTTCTGAAGGTGAAAGGTTAAGTTATTGATTTGAGATCTTTCACCTTTTTTTTTTAGTACAGGTATTTACATATAAAATTTCTTCTATGCACAATTTTAGATGCATTCTGTAAGTTTGATATCTTGCATTTATTAATTTCAAAATATTTTCTAAATTATCTTTTAATTTATTCTTTGGCTTATTGATTATTTAGCAGTGTTGCTTAATTTCCCTATATTTGTGAATGTCCCAAATTTCCATGTTTTATGAATTTAAAATTTCATTCAGTTATGGTTAGAGAATGTACATTATATAATTTTAATCCTTTTTAATTTATTGAGAATAACATATTTTATGGCCTAACATATGGTCTATTCTGTTCTACGTGCAGTTACAAATAATGTATATTCTGGTATTGGAGGAAGTATTACGTAGATCCTATTAGGTCTAGTGGGTCTAGTTATGGTGTTGCTCAAGTTTTCTATTTCCTTGTTGTTTTCCTCTCTAGTTGTTCTATCCATTATTCAAGGTAGGATATTGAAATTTCCAACTATTATTTTTGAGTCGTCTATTTCTTCCTTCAATTTTTTAGTATTTGATTCATGTATTTTGAAGCTCTGTTTTTAGTGGATGTACATGTTAAAATTGTTGTATTTTCTTGAAGAATTGACGCTTTTATCAATGTATACTGTCCTTTGTTTTTGTAAATCAATGACTTTTTGATTTAAAGTGCATTGTTTTGCTATTAGTACATCAACTTCAGGCCTTTTATGCTTACTTTTTGCATATTTTATTTTTTTCCCTCATTCTTTTACTTTCAAGTTATTTGTGACTTTGAATCCAGTTTATCTGTATATACAGTATATGAGACCATTGTGTTTATTTTATCCATTTTGCTAATCTCAGCCTTTTGATTTGAGTGTTTAACCCATTTACATTTAATGTAATTACTGATAGGACTTATGCCACTCATTTTGCTACTTCTTCTTTGTATTTCTTATGTTGTTTTGGTTTCTGTATTCTTTCTAAATTCTTTCTTTTGTGTTAAGTTCATATTTTCTAGTTTGCCATTTTAATTCTCTTGTTATATTTTATGATATTTTTGAGTTATTTTCTTAGTGGTGCCCTGGGAATTACAATTCAAATTTTTACTTATAATAATCTAGTTTAGATTAATACCAACTTAATTTCAGTAACATATACAAAGTTTGCTCCTGTATGCTTGTATTTCCTCCTCTTCCTCTGTACTTTATTGTTATGCAAATTATGTATTTATGCATTGTATTAAAATCAATTCAAATTTATGACGATTGTTTTGTTCAACTCTCTTTAAAGCCAGATAGGAGAAAAAATTGTTGCAAACAAAATATACAGTTATAATATCTTTTGTATTTACCTGTGTCCTGTATTTACCTTTACCAATGCTCTTTATTGCTTTATGTGAATTTGAGTTATTGTCTAGTGTACTTCCATTGCACTTCAAAGGACTCTCTTGAAGATTTCTTATAGGGAAATCTGCTCTTAACAAATTTTCTCAGTATATGTAAATCTTGAAATGTACATACTTTTGCTAAATATAGAATAATTGGTTAACCTTTGAATATAGCATATCACTTCCTTCTGTCCCAGTGGTTTATGATAAAAAATTAATTGTTAATCTTACTGAGGATCTTGGAATATAATGAGTCACTTTTCTTTTATTGTTTTCAAAATTCTCCCATTGTCTTTGGCTTCCAACAGTTTGATTATAATGTATCTCAGTGTGGATTTCTTGAGTTTATTCTCCCACTTTAATGTTTTTTGAGCTTCTTGGATATAGAGATTCATGTGTTTCAGAAATATGAGAATTTTTCTACAATTATTTCTTCAAATATTCTTTCTGCCTCTTTCTATCTCTCTTCTGCTTCTGGGACTCTCATTAGGCTTATTAGGTGAGCTTGATGGTATCTCACAGGTCTGTAAGGCTCGGTTCACTTTTCTCCAATCTTTTTCCTTTTTTCCTTAGACTGACTACTTTGTAAGTTTGTTGGTTCTTTTACCTCTTAAAATATGCTGTTGAGCCAATTTGGTAACTTTTTCACTCCAAAATTATTCATTTTAATCATTTATATCTTCTTATTGATGTTCTTTATTTGTTGAGACCTTATTTCTATGGGTTGTTTTAGTGTTTTATACATGGTTTATTTTAGTTCTTTGAACATGTTTTAAATAGTTGATTTAAAGTATTTGTTTAGTATGTTTAATGATGGGATTTCTTCAGGGACAGTTTCTATCGGCTGATTTTTTATTACTTCCATATGGGCCATACTCAATTGTTTCTTTGAATGTCTAATAATTTATTTTTTGAAAACTGTACATCTTTATAATGCAATTTGAAAACTCTGGAAATCAGATTTTTCTCCCTTCCCTAGGGTTTGTCTTAGGTGTTTGTTGTTACTATTCCCACTTTTTTGTTAATGACTATCTTGAACTAATTCTTTAATGTCTATATTCCTTGTCATGTATCACCTCTTAAGTCTCTGCTCAATTAGCTTACTTGTGAGCTAGTGACAAGACAGATTTCCTTAAATCTCTAGAAACGTTTTCTCCTAATCTTGGCAAAGGGCTTTCTGTGAGTGTTACAGAATGCTGTTAACATTCAGCCAGGCAATTTATAATTTTGTCTTTCCCATCACTTCCTCCTTGTGCAGAACTTCAAGTTCAGAGACAAGAACTGAGGATCTTCTCAGGTCTTTTCTGAGTGTTTACACAGCCGTACATAGTGTGTGGCCTTCTGGATTTTCAAGAATATTTAAGAACTTTTCAAATCCTCCAGTGAACATCTAATTTTCCAGATCTTCCTTTTTACAATTTTGTTTTTTTGGTTTATTTGTTTTTTGTCCCAACTGTTTTCACTGTGTAAGGCAATGTTAAACAATTGCCACTGACCATTTTCAGCAAATGCTCTTGGGGAACAGACTGTTTCCAGCTGGTGAACTCTGAGTGAGGTAAAATAAAGACAAGACTTGTGAGTAGGGGCCGGGCGCGGTGGCTCACGCCTGTAATCCCAGCACTTTGGGAGGCCGAGGCGGGCGGATCACAAGGTCAGGAGATCAAGACCATCCTGGCTAACATGGTGAAACCCCGTCTCTACTAAAAATACAAAAAATTAGCCGGGCGTGGTGGCGGGCGCCTGTAGTCCCAGCTACTCGGGAGGCTGAGGCAGGAGAATGGCGTGAATCCGGGAGGCGGAGCTTGCAGTGAGCTGAGATTGCGCCACTGCACTCCAGCCTGGGTGACAGAGCCAGACTCCATCTCAAAAAAAAAAAAAAAAAAAAAAAAAAAAGACTTGTGAGTAGGTTTTTATGTACCTGCCAGACAGGTAAAATAATTGAAATTGTTTGAGAATAGGGATTTGAAAGAGCATCAGCCCTGTTCTGACCCGTAGCGGCTACTACGGTACTGGTTTTCACAAAAATTGATGGCTGTGGATTTTCCAGGCTACCACAGACTGGGAAGAGGGAATGGGAAGAGCATATTTTAAAATATCACAAAATTATCTGTTCTTTCCAAGATTTAGTCTCTTTTCTTGAAGAAATGCTCCAAATATGGGTATAAGCTTTTGGTTAATTTCTAGAGTTTTGAGAAAGTTGATTTGGAGAATTTTTCTGAGTCTTCTCATTGTATTTTAGGAGGAAAGAATCTTTGGGGGTCATTACTTCATTATTCCTGGTTATATCTTGACAAGTTTAAGTAAACTAATATTTCAGTTCTAACATACCGTTATTAGTGTATACTGCAGAATATTTTATAGTTCCCATGTTCTTATGGTTTTTATTGGTTACTTTTCCTTGAAAGAGGGTGATTTTATTCTTGCCTGCTAACAATAGTGTAGATATATTAAAAAGTAGGTCATATTACTTTTTTTCTTGGTGCCATTAGCATTTTAAAGTAAGATCTTAGCTGGCTGAATGGAAGAATTAGTTTTAAATAATTATTTCAATCATTTTCCCTACTCAGTGGTTGTGACTCATAGACTGTGGGACTGAGCCATATTGAGCAATAGATAGGAGGTAGGGAATTTTACAAACTCAGGAAGGAAGTGCTGTTTTGCTGTTTTTCTTCATGCCTGTTGAAACTGCCGTGGAAGAAAGAAGGTGCAGATGTGTTTGGCATTATTCATAGATCTTCCATCCACCAACTTGAAGCTGTATCTTTCCCTCTTAAGAAGAAAAAATCTTCCAGTGACAGCAATTACTCCTACACATAAAGAACAAACATGCCAGTTAGTGAAGAATTAATCAGAGGGAAGCTCTATCCTTTATATTTTTTGACTTACATAGTCTTATGTATTTCCATTCCGAACTTTAAAACTGTTTAAATTTTAACACAAAGACCAGGATATCCATCCCTCCTAGAAATATAAACTGGGAAGGTAAAATCAACTTTAAACAGAATAAAATGCTTTGAAATTCCAATAGCACCTAATTTATGCCAGGCTGTGGTTAAAATGATTAAGAGAAAACAAAAAACCTTTAATCCAATATTACATAGTTATTTACCATTGACAGAAAGTGTTCAAAGACATATTAGACAATAAAACTCATTCATACATTAAGAAAATAATGAAAATATTCAATACGAAGTTTTTCAGAAATGCAAAATTGGACCAATAAAAGAAAGTGATTTTCTTCATTTGTATCACTGTCACTAAAGTAAAAGTGTATATCTGAGCTAAGTAGGAGTACTTTGCTTTCATGAGTACAAACTTCCAATGGATATTTGAAACTGCATATCAATTGAAGCATATTTCCCTGTAAGGTTAAGCACTCCTCTCAAAGTTACAAAGAGGTGAGTGAGAGCTAGAATACATACCTGCTTCTACCTAACTTGAAGGTTTAAAGTTTTTCTTTTTTTTTTTGTACTATATACCGTGCTATAGTATAGAAATGTATTATTTTCAATCCGTTATTATTGGCCCCAGTAAGCCTGAGTAAGCACTGTTTTTGTAGTGAGAAAGTCAAGACTTGACTTGGAAACTTTTCTGCAACCTAGGAAGGTTCATCGTGCCCCAAGTTTTGCTGTTTCTTGTGACAGACACAAGCCCCTTTGGGAGGGAGCATTCTATAGTTGCCACTCTCATATTTAAATATAGATTTCCAGACTTTCTCAGTTAAAAGAAACCTATTTAGCATCCTCATCCTTCAAATTAAATAAATACAGACACCGTATTTTTGCATTGTTTAAATTACTATTGATAGAGCACAAATTATGTTCCAGGTAGGAAGCAGTGAAAAAATAAATCAGATTGCTCTGATGGTGCTTACATTCTAGTGGGAAAGACAGACAATAGATAAATAACAATATAATAAAATTTCTGGATGGGATTAGTACATGACCTCAAATAATACTAGGTAAGGAGTAGAGAGTCATGGAGTGGGAGGTTCTGTTTTAAAAGTGGTAGTTAGTAAAAGCCTTTTGGATGAGGAGGTATTTAAGCAGAGCTTAGCATGAGAGGAGTCATGAGCCGGGCAGATATAGGACTATCTGCAAGTAGGAGACTCTATGAAGACAGAACAGCAAGTGCAAAGGTCTTGCAGTGGAAATCTATTTGGAATACTTGGATCACCAAGTCTTGACAACTGGGGAAGAAAGACATTAGGAGGTGAGGTTGTAAGGGATAGGAATTTTGTTTTAAAAATTTAAAAATTTAATGTTTTAAAAATTTAAAACATTATATTTTTTAAATCTCAGGAATCTTTACATTCTTAAAAAAAATGAATGAGGATCCCAAAGAACTCTCAGTCATGTGGGTAATATCTATCAGTAAACACTCAGAAACATAACCTAAGTACTTTAAAAAATAAATAATCAGAAATTTAAACTGAGCACTTTATTAATTCAAGTAAAATTAATGAAAAATATATTAAATGTTACTGTAAATAACATGCTTTCAATGAAAATAACTGTATTTCCAAAACAAAAAATAGTGAGAACAGTGACATTGCTTTGCATGTGTGAAAAATCTCTTTAATATAAAGCTTGATAGAAGTTAGTGGAATTCTCATATCTGTTTCTGTATTCAGTCTGTTGAAATATGTTGTTTTGGTTGAAATATATGAAGAAAATTTGCCTTCACAGAGATATGAAACTAAAGGAAAAATATTTCTATAGACTTTTAAATTAACTCTGGATATTGTTATTTGATACTACTTCACAATTCTGCACATGGTAGTTTCTTGAAGATTTGTTGTAATGTGAAATAAGAAAGCACATCAATGATATTGTTGTATTTTCTTACGTTAAAATCTATCGGTTCATCTTGCACTTTGAATGGCTCTTTTTACCCCTGGATGATTTTGTAACATCATGCATGAAACATTTGGAAAGTATTGGTCCATGGAGCTATGCATCTTCTAAATGTTGACACATTTTATTATATAAGATATCATTTTTAAGCCACATCTTTTAAATCACTATCCATCTCATCAGAAGGGTCTTTTAAGTATTGGGAAGCTGTCAAACTCAGGTGACTGATATGAGTGACAGGCTTACTTTGTTTTCAAGAAAATGTCTGCTAGATATGCAATTTGAATAACCACAGTTTGTATTGGTGAGTGTTTTTTTGCAAGTAAAAATATTTTTCTATGAAAAAGTGGCAGTTTCAGTTTGCAACTTAATGTTATCTGAGTGTTTTTCTGGAGACAATCATCGTACTTGAACATCAGATGCAGCAGAAATGCTTTATACCTGCTTCCCATTTTATCCCACTGAATATTAAAAAGATGTGTGCTTAAGTGTTGAGACTTAATAAAACACTAATATCTTACTGATGAATATCACCATCGATATTCTTGAGTGAAATTGACTTTTTTCTTTTTTTCTGTGTGTGGACGTGAAGAATAAATGATTACTACAACAGCTTAATGCCCTGCTTCAACCTGGATGTTGCTGAAGCTCCAACAGTTTTACTTACTATTATTTTGCATCATCAGTGCAAATGGAAACATATTTAAGAAGGCAATTCATTTTTTGATATCATTATAAAAACAGTCTTGATATCAGAGATCCCATGAAAGGGTCCGAGAGAAGGGAAGATATGTGGGGATTACCTAAATGAAAAAAAACAGTAGGGGAGTTTACTTTCTTTAATATTTTTGACAAAGAATTCATGGATATAAGTCTCTTCAGATTATACTAGTCTTTTTTGTTCAACTCGTTTTATTCCAACTGTTATAATCACAATGCAATCAGATTAAACAAGCATGATGGAAAGACAGTCATTGAAATGGCTGTACATGAAAATATAAATAGTTGTATTAGAAGAAAGCCAAATAAATCCGCCAAAACAAGCAGTGGTATTTCTAATCCCGGAATACCAGAGAGAAGATATTGAAATTAGGTTATTGATCCAGTAGCAAGGAAGCTGTGCCTGTATGTAAAGCTAAGTGATTCCTTCAGGCCAAATAATGATGCAGGAGTTGGGATTGCTTCTGGTCAGGGTCATTTCACAAGGGATCGAAAGGGGTAAAGTTCAAATCCAAAGGTAAAGGGACAAGTCAGAACTAGAAGCTCTATGTGAAAACCACAAAGCAGAAACTAGAAACAAAGCAGCACTGAACAGATGGTGTTACATTAACGAGGTTGCTTTTATTGGTAAATTAATAACTTGGGACTTTGAGTGGACTCAGGCCTTATGCCACCCTGGTAAGGCCACAACTCTGTCTTTATTCTGCCAATAATTCTCTAATGGCTTCAGTGTCTTGACCACAAGCACACCTATTTTTAAGGATTTGTCATTTCACAAAGCTGTGATAAATTCACGTTTGGTTTTAAGGGCATTAGAGATCATCTTGTTCAACCCCACTATTTTGTAAATGAAGAAAATGAGTTCCTTATTGGTATAGGTTACACGGTTTAAAATATTACAAATCAGTACTAGAACTCAGATATTCTTGTTGTTTCATATAGCAGTGTTAGTTGAATATCATCTGAGATTCATCAGAGTGTTTCTAGTCTACTTAAACATGTTTTTTAAAGGTTAAAAATTCTACAATGTGTAATTTTTTCCTACATCTGAATCACCTTAATAATGGACTTAACTATGTTCAAAGCTGCTGGACTATGAGAATGTAGGTTACTCAGGCAAGGAACGAGTTGAATTCCTTTTTACATATTATATGGTAGGAACATAAATAAGCTTTTGTTCTATATTATCATTTCTGGAGCTGAAATAATAAGTATTTATTTTTGCTTTTTTGTACAGTTTTTTTTTTAAATTTAACCCATCAAAAACAAATATGCTTCCATTTCTAGAGCTTGAATTCTAGAGGCATTCTAACAGGCTTTGAAGACTGATTTTACCACATGTCATATATGTGGCCTTGGGTAAGACAATTAATCAATTTGTACTTCAGTTACCGTATCTGTAAAATGGAAGTAATAATAGAATGTAAAGGTCAAATGAATTAATACATGGAAAGGGCTTAGTACACAGTCTGGTAAACGTCATCACTACAAAAGTGAGAGTCATTATTGCAATTGCAACCATTAGTTTTAGTATTACGATGTATAATTTTTTTGAGAGAAAAATAGTAAACTTTTGAGATGCTGCTTAAGTTCCATAATATTTAATGCATCCTAGGATGACACAAATTCTTACTAGTTAGAATCCCATGTTTTTTATGCTAGAGTGTGCTATAATAATTTTGTTGTGAATCTCTTTCAGAAATGAAAACATGATATGTAACTCCCGTGCCCAGGAAAAATATAAGAATACAGGCCACACATAACTTGGAGTGATGATTTATTTTATTCCCATTGCTGTAGAATGTTGATATCCATGGACTAAGTTTGCTCAATATTCTGCTTAAGGGTTAATCTTTCTGAAACTAAGTAGGTATGAGCTCTGTAAACTGATATTCCTGTTAATGTACAAGTGTTGACAAGACTAGAAGCTTTTCAGTTATTTATATGTAAGCTGTATTTTGAACCATATCTACACAGATACCAACCATTAATCTACAGCAAAAATTCACAATTACTAACTGGTTACTTTCTTTTATGTATACATACGCACTATATGAATTTTGTTTTTTGGTAACATAGTTATTTAAGTACAGACATTTAATTCTCCCCAGTCAAAATGCCTCACTGAATTATCCAGGAAATTATAAAACTGGAAAAAATATCTCTTAGTTAAATAAACCAAGAAAGTATAAAGGGTATATTAGAAACTTTGAGAGTCTGTGCTTTCTCTCTGATACAGTTTAGATGTATGATCCTGAAGAAAGGCATCAGAGATTTTACTTGGGTACAATTAATATCCCAATATCCACAAATCTGAACAAAATAATTACACATAATATTTTAAAAATATATTTAATAACATAAATAGCCCTGTAATGCAAATAAGAATTGGAAATACTTCTAGATATTGTTACAAACAATGAAGATATTTGAATACAATGAAAAAAAAGATTTACAAATGTTTCAGATTTTACTCCTGTTTCTGAGGGTACCTTAACTTCAACAATAAACCAATCAACTTATCTTCAAGTATTCCTACTTTGAAGATTATTGAGTTTTTAAATTACTAACTAATTTGGAACATTTTAGGCTTGCCAACATTAGAATCAGGATTGAAAATTTGGACTCATTTATCTAATGTTTAGCTTTGATAAAAGGTGGCATAATGCAGAACAAATTCAAGTTGAGTACAAACAGGCCTACTGCATAGCTAATGAAACTATTACCATGGTGACTGAACAATCAAGGTGACATGAGTGTCATAGCACACTCGAAGCTGGATGCAGCCTTCCTATTGAATTCTCTAGAAACCAATCAAGTGTTCCATCTGATGAACCCCAAATCTTTCCAGTTCTAATACACAGCAGTGATGAGAAAACATTTTTATTCTACTCTTCTTATTAGACTAATAAGAATAAAGATACTTTTCTAATTGTAAGTATTCATTTTGTTGTATTTTTGTATATCAGAGGAAATTCATTTTAGGCAAAAAGCTGTACAAAGAAAAATTTTAAATTATTTCTCCTTAAAAATAAAAGATTATGAAGAAAATCATCAGAAGGGATCTTCTTTCAAATCATGGCCATTTGGGAACATCCTAAAATAATAAATGAATAAAGAAATTCACTGTGTAGTCGGTTTTCTGTTGGTAGTCTAAGAGTCATAGTTTAGCATAAAATTAAGCTGATGACTATAGAAAAAGAAAGGCTGATTAGCTAGACTGCTAGTCACTTTATTTATTTTTTACAACTTTCCATTAATAAAGGGACCTCACCTGCATTTTCCTCTTTTTACTCAAGAAATTTCCGTAATGCCTCAAGTACAAGTTGCTGCTCTAAAATAATTTTCTTCTTCACAATGTTATGTAAAGATGTTAATGGCCACATCTTGGTCATTGAATAGGGTCCGAGTAGTAGTTAACAAGGTGACAGAGGGCCTGGATTATATACCACTTATTTCTTTAACCTTTTTTGGTGACATTGGAGATATTGTTTCAACTCCCTGGGCCTTAATTTTTGTCATTTATAAAATTAGCAAGAAACAAATAAGAAAATTCCCTTCCAGCTCTAAAATTGAAAACCTTTATTTTTATTTCTTTATTTATTTAAATTAAATTGTCCTTATCTAAATGGTAGAAAGAACTCTTACTGAAGGAACTAACCACTAGATCTTTACATTTTGTCTCAGGTTTTCTGTTGTTGTTTTACCAGCTTAAAAATTTCCAACATGCAAAGTAGAGGTCTCAGGCAAAGTTCTGATTTCTGTGGAATGATATCCGAGATTTGAGTTCATGGAGATTAGAAGCGTTAATGGAAAGAGGTTAATAACAAACTGAAGTCACATTCGCAGTTTCAGAAACTTATAGAAAAGACTTGGAACCAACCCAAATGTCCAACAATGATAGACTGGATTAAGAAAATGTGGCACATATACACCATGGAATACTATGCAGCCATAAAAAATGATGAGTTCATGTCCTTTGTAGGGACATGGATGAAATTGGAAATCATCATTCTCAGTAAACTATCACAAGAACAAAAAACCAAACACCGCATATTCTCACTCATAGGTGGGAATTGAACAATGAGATCACATGGACACAGGAAGGGGAATATCACACTCTGGGGACTGTTGTGGGGTGGGGGGAGGGGGGAGGGATAGCATTGGGAGATATACCTAATGCTAGATGACGAGTTAGTGGGTGCAGCGCACCAGCATGGCACATGTATACATATGTAACTAACCTGCACAATGTGCACATGTACCCTAAAACTTAAAGTATAATAAAAAAAAAAAAACTTATCCAAAAAAAAAAAAAAAAAAAAGAAAAGGGTGAAAGGGGCCCTGTGTGGTGGCTCATGCCTGTAATCCCAGCACTTTGGGAGGCTGAGGTGGGTGGATCCCCTGAGGTCAGGAGTTCGAAACCAGCCTGGCCAATATGGTGAAACCCTGTCTCTACTAAAAATAAAATATTAGCTGGGCTTGGTGGCAGACATCTGTAATCCCAGCTACTTGGGAGGCTGAGGCATTTATGTTTTGAAGTTATAGAAAAACTTCCAAAAAACCCACACTTGTTTAGTTTAGAAAGGGGAAAGCATGTACAGCTTTTTAAATAGTCATATTTCTATAAACTCAAAAATTAAAATGTGAAACTGTTATTTAAAGTTATTTGCAAGCGTATAATTGGTTGAAAACATTTCTCCAGGTCTTACAAAATTTCGATAACGTTGAAATCATTACAAAATACAATACAACTTTGGAATCTAATGGTTTTCTGAGTGTATTGCTGTGAGGGTTAGAAAATGCATTCATTCTAAATACTGTCTTGTCTGCCTCAATGAGAAGTTGCAATATTGTTTGTTTGTCAAGCAGCTTGAAAAGCTAGACAATGCTGTTAGGAACGATATGGAAATGATAGGTAGAGAGATTATTTTTACCTGCTGCTTTGTTATTTGGCAAACTCACGATGGTAATGGTTTTCTTATCCTTTCATTCGTAATGAATTGGCATAATAAGAACTGCAGCCTGCTTAAAAAAAAATCACTGTGTAATCACAGCAGTGGTAGCAAATTCATCTGAGAAACAACATCCAGTCACTTCTGTGACAGACATTTATAAACTTATTTGAGAAACCATGAACTCTTTTTATATTAGACAAATGAGCTTTATATACTCTTCATTTAAAAATTCTTTCACTGCCTTCTGCTACCTGTATGGATGTAGTGTTCTATGAATGATTTTGATGTACTATTCAATTGAGCATTTTATTTCTCACTATTTCTACTACTTTGCACATTTTTTGTTTTTTCTCATATAAAGTAAGAATATTAAGATTGGAATTTTAATAGTTTCATATAGAACAATTAATGTGACAGCCTCTTAGTTATTTGGTTTATGGCTTAGTAGGACAAAGTATAAAATTTCATGAACGTGATTATGAGAGGAGGTAATTCTGCTTTCCTTTCCAATTATTTACTGACACCATCTCCATGCCTTATAACTGTACTTGTTAGCCAGTTAAGAAGTAATCATAGGGTTGGATTTGTGCAGAACAGAACTATTTAGGAATTCTTTTGGCTAAGGTCAAGGAGAGGGAGGGAGAAAGCAAAGGTAGTTTTTTACTTTCAGTATTACAATTGTATTATATCAGAAAAATCCCACCAGAGCATATGACAGAGAGGTTTGGGTGCTAGAGGGAATAGCAGGTTGACTGCTGTGTCATTTAGAGCAGTAACACAGATACGAGGCTCAATAATGCAGGACAAAGAGAATTTGAATACATATTTGTTATGCTAATATTAAATTTCTTATGTTACATTAATCTTTCTTTAGGCCTGAAGTATATCTTTTTCCATGGGGAAATCATCCCAAAATGATATTAACATGATTAATAGCTTCTCCAGACCTGGCTAACTCCCTGGGCTTGCACCAAGGTAGGTGTGGAGGTGGGGCTGAGGTATGAAAATAGCTCCCCTCCACCCCCACATCACAGAGCAATACTTTCTTATTTCTAAGAGGAAAAAATCAGTAACATATTAGCAACACAAAAATACGAAACATGAGAGTTTATGGAAACACATTAAAAAACAAGTAAGAATCAAGTGAAACTTCATTTTGTTTGAGGACAGTGTGAATAATGTCTTCACTTTCTCTAATGAGCGAATTTGTTTTCCAAAACCATAGAAATATAAATAACTTCTGATTCATTTCCTGGCAAGAGCTAACTGTATTACTGTAGATTATTATTATTTTTTCTCACTGCTTCTGTTGACACTGATTACTATAGATTATACCTCTCCAATTGTATTACTTCTTTTAGTGGCTCTGGTTGTAATTTGTAGGACAGGAGAAAGGATATTTAGGAAGTGAAAATTAAGGTCCACGTACTCTTACAGCAGTATTCTAAAGAACACCCACTCACGTCACCTATAAAGGGCAGGAATATCCTGCTCACACTTCCTAAGCAGAAAGCTTGCATTTTATTTTAAATCACAGTAGTCCCCCTTTATCCACGGTTTTGCTTTCTGCAGTTTCAGTTATCCATGGACCATCATGATCCAAAAATATTAAGTGAAAAATTTTAGAAATAAACAATTCATAAGTTTTAAATTGTGTGCTGATCGGAGTAGCTTGATGAAATCTCATTTGGGTGCTTCAACACGCTTTGTGCAATGCATCCGCACTGTCAATGGTACCCATCCGTTAGCCACTAAGAGTCATCTCAGTTATCACATGGACTGTTGTAGTGTTCAAGCAGCCCTTATTTTACTTAATGATAGCCCCAAAGTGCAAGAGTACTATGTCTAATGTATAAATTAAACTTTATTATAGGTATATAGTATAGAAAAAAACACTGTACACAGGATTCAATACTATCTGCAGTTTCAGGCATCCACTGGGGATCTTAGAACACATCTTCTGCAGATAAGCCGGGCTCTTGTACTCCTTCACCTTCTTCCTGTTAATTTATAGAAAATGGAATAGCAGTATTGAACTGTATCAAAGGCCAGTGAGCCCTATCTGACATGTCCGAAAGGTATTGCTGGATCAGGGTGAAGACTGACCAAAGGAAGTCACTCAAAGAGAAAGGCAGTATCAGAGAGCCTTCTCATCTTCCCAAATCACCTTTTCCTTAAAGTGAGGGAACAGTTGATTTGACTCAAGAAATTCCTGAGTGTCTAGTGTCACTGGGCTTGTGTGGAATGTGGCTCCTTCCTTTTTCTGTGTTTCTCAAGGATTGACTATGCACAGCTGCGCTGGGCTTACCTTTCAGACGAAGTCCTCATGAGGTAAGGAAATGAGGTCAGGCCAAGTCACTTCACTGTGCTCTTTGTTCAGCTCCCTTTCCTCTCATGACATATGTTAATTCAGGTTCCACAGTCACTGTGGTCTCAGGATTGGCACAGGAAGCATTTTTATTAGGGTCCATGCTGTATTTTCCATCTGCTTCATCAAGGATCCCTGTGATGATGCTGATGAGTCTCTCTGAAATTCTTTCTGTTCTTTTTCTACTTCATTGCACAGAACCCTTGAGGTAAGTAGGAATGCACCTTGAAAATGACCATAACTACATATGTTAGCATAGAAGTGGTATTGTAATTGGAGATAATTCCTTTACCAGAGATCAGTTTGCATTGTTTTACATACTTGGCTATGGGTGACTTTTCTGCTGATGTAAGTGAACTTATGCTAAAATGAAAGAAATATAAGTTTTTGAAAATCAGTTCCTTAATCACACAGAAACACTTTCAGCCTTAGAGCTATTTAGTGAATAATGAAATTAAGTAGGTAATAGTGTAATTAATTCTAATATAGTTATTTGTTTACTTCCAAGTGCCAATGTACAACTGACTATAATAAATTGTGGTACCTCTGGGATGTCAACAAATATTAAAGTAGACAATTCCAAGAATGTGAAATATGTGTTCGAATATGCATATCTACTTATAACTTGTATTAAATTGATATAAAGATAAATGTTATATAATTCTGGATTTTTAAGTGGTTTTAATATTGTAGATTTATAGTGAAAAAGGCTAGGAATCTCAAGCTGTAAATACCTCCCAAGTCCGTTCAATTTGTGCAAGCATATAATGATTTTAGGATATAATTTGAAAAATAAGTCATTCCTAATAAATGTTCAAAAGGTTGACTATATTTTGACCAAACATTCTCTATCTGTTAGCAATCTAAAAAGCTTGAGTTGTTTTATAATTATTTGTTTGTATGTCTAGTGGTGTTTATTTTTTTCTTTTCCATAGTTATTAAATACTAGGTTTCAATTAAATTTATTTAGCTCGGACTGAATAAATATTACAAATTAATTAATGGTCTTATGTGAAAGAACTTTGTCTTAATTCCCTACTTTGTTTGAGTGATTTTCTAACTTCTAATTCTTCTTTAATTTTATACACACTTTGTATTAATTTTATTAGTACAGTATTCTAAGTACATTAATCTTCTCTGTCCTAATTAGATTGTCAAAAATGCATTAGTATTAGTTCATTTATAACACCCATTTAACATTTACATATCACAAAAACAAAATCAAAAAATTATGGGTACATGACAAAGCCTAAGGGATGGGAGAAGTTAGTTATACAAGACAACTAAGCCAAAAAAAAAAAAAAAACATTAATAGAATTGAAAGCAAAACTTGTCCTGGAGGCTTTTGACTTCCAGTGCAACAAGGGATACATGACTTGCATTTGACTTGCTCTTATTAGGTAATATAATGGAATATACTGGTTCAAAAGGTAAGAAAGTGTTACTTTGATATAGATTTCTGAAAGGGATTTATTGCATGAGTTTGTTTTTTCTTCTATAAGTGTATCCCTCATATATATTGACCATTTGCAACAGCATAGTGAAATGTTGAAGCACATTTATAAAAAGGGATTTCTGAGATTAGTTAAGGAAACTTGGGAATTATGCCTCATTCCTTCCTGTGCTTCCATGCTCCACATCACTTAACCAAATAGTCTTCCAAAAATGTCCCAAATCACCATTTTACATCATCATCTTTCACATTTCACATCTGTGACACCATCTTTCACATTTCACAGTGTTGCATCATCTTTCAAATTGTCATTGTCTATGTCACATATAACAGGCTCCTAAGTGTTTTCTCTCTTCCGTTTGTTCCTCTCCAACTTATTCTTCACATTGCAATCAGAGTGAGTTATCTTAAAATCCAAATCTGAAAATTGCTTCCCTTATACCTCGTTCATTACTTACTGCACTTAGCACAAATTTAAACTTATTAAGCTAACATACAAAAGACTTTCTGCCTTTCAAAAAATAAATTGCCAAATAATGATCGTATACATTTACAGGGTAGAATGTGAAGTTCTGATATATGTGTGCCTCGTGGAATTATCATATCAAGGTAATTAATATATCCATCACCTCACAAATTTTTTTGTAGTGAGAACACTTAAAATCACTGTTTTAGCAATTGTGAACTATATGATACATTATTACCAATTGTGGTCACTCTATTGTGTAATAGATTTCAAAAAATTATTCCTCTTGTCCACCTGAAATTTTATACCTTTTAACCAGCATCTCCTCATTTCCCATCCTCACCACCCTCCCACCCCTAGACTCTAGTAACCACGATTATGCTCTTTACTTCTGTAACTTTGACTTGGTTACGTTTCACTTATAAATGAGATCACATAGTTTGTCTTTCTGTTCTGGGCTGATTTTGCTTATCATAATGTCCTCCAGTTGCATGCATATTGCTGCAAATGATAAAAATTTCCTTTTTAAGGCTGAATAGTATTCCATTGTATATATGTACCACATTTTCTTTATCTATTCTATGGAAAAGTATTCTATGGACGTTTGGGTTGATTCTGTATTTTGCAACTCTGAATAATTTTGCAATGAGCATAGGAGTACAAATACTTCTTTCACACTGATTTAAATTTCTTTACACATATTCCAAGAATTGAGATTGCTGGATCATATAGTAATTCATTTCTGGCTTTTGAAAAACTTCTGTTTCTTTTTTTTTTATGACATGTCACGTGTTCATTAGTTCTTTTTTTTATTATACTTTAAGTTTTAGGATACATGTGCACAACGTGCAGGTTTGTTACATATGAATACATGTGCCATGTTGGTGTGCTGCACCCATTAACTCATCATTTAGCATTAGGTATATCTCCTAATGCTATCCCTCTCCCCTACCCCCCACCCCACAACAGTCCCCGGTGTGTCATGTTCCCCTTCCTGTGTCCATGTGTTCTCATTGTTCAATTCCCACCTATGAGTGAGAACATGCTTCCTAAAAGTGTTTTCCATAATGTCTGTAGTAACTTACACTCCCATCAACAGCTTCTCTCCATATCCTTGCTAATGCTTATCTTTCGTCTTTTTGATGACAGCCATTCTAACAGGTGTGAGGTGACATTTCATTGTGGATTTAATTTGGACTTCCCTGATGATTAGTGATGTTGAGCATTTTTTCATAAACCTGTTGGCAAAGTACCCTCAGTCTTTTGTCTCTAAATCTGATGGCTTCATTTCTCCCAATTTTGAGTATAGAATGCAATCTAATTTACTATACTTCTTAGAAGTTCTTCATGACTTCTCATGGCTCTAATCTTCTCCCTTGCATCCGGATATTTGCCATTGTATTTCCTCTGCCTGTGATACCTCCGCAGCCTCTTAAAGTGTCCTTTATCAAGATAAAGGATCAGAAACACTTTCAGCCTTACAGCCATTTAGTGAATAATGAAATTAAGTAGGTAATAGTGTAATTAATTCTAATATAGTTATTTGTTTACTTGCAAGTGCCAAGGATACTTTATCCTTTAATATTAATATTAATAGTCATCAAATATATTAGTCTAGATACCAATTTGTAGAGAAACCTAACATCATGTTAGAAGGTAAGTTAGGAGGTCCCACCCGTGTGCTTTTCTAGTGCGAAGTACTTACCTCCACAAATGAATTAACTGGACTTAATTGCAACTAACACATTGATGCCAGTCTTCTCCTAGTGTCTAGTGGAATAAGGAAGGTCTTGGACTCTGAGCCAGACTGCCCAGATTAATATCCTGACTTAACTCTTAAGTGCTGTATGATTTTGAGCAAGTTACTTACTCTTCCTATGACTCATTATTACCATCCGTGGAATGGAGATAATAATAGTGTTTACTTCTTAGGGGGCTTGGAAAGTTTAAATATGTCAATATATATTGCTTATTACAGTGTTTAGCACATAGAAAGTGCTTTATAGATACTGGATGTTTTATTACAATCCCAGTACCTAGTACAGAGTACATAGTATATATGCAATAAATGACTGTGGAATGAGCAATTATTCCCATTGTGAAGTAACCCAATTCAGAATTGATATAGTTTTGAAGTCTTGGGGAGGCCAAATTAATGAATTAATATGTCACTTAGACTATCCCTCTAAAATAGGCAATCCCATTCCATGTTTTTAAAGGGCTGTAAGGCAGAAAATTAAAATTTTATATGTGTGAAAATCTATCAAATAAAAATATATTTAAAGTAAGTCATTTTCAATAAAATTAATAACATATACATTAAAATATTTTTGATAGATTTTTTGTTAATAAATTGACAATTATACACTAAGATATATTCAATTGAAAAAAATGAATTAAGATTAAATAGGATTGATTTAACAGTGAATGAAAATGTTTTACTGCTGTATGTTCTTTTTTTTTCCATTGCACTAAAAATGGCAAGTAGGCATACTAAAGCTGAGGAATGTCTACTTTGTGTTTTAGAAGATTTTAGAAATGCAGTAGGACAAATATCAATGAAGTGAATACTTGCTATTATCATTTTAACTTACAAGCATTTTAATCAAATTTGGGAAGTTTTCAGTCATTATTTCTTAAAATATTATTTCTGCCTCTTTCTCTTTCCCTTCTTTTCTGGGGCTCCTGTTATGCGTATGTTGATATACCTGGTGTTATCTCACAGATCTCTGAAATTGTGTTCATTTTCCTTCATTCTTTTCTCTTTCTCTTCTTCAGACTGGGCAATTTCAATGAACTACCTTTAACTTCACAAATCATTTCTTTTGCCAATGCAAATCTGATGTGACTTCTTCCAATGAATTTTTCATTTTAGTTATTTTAATTTTCAACTCCAGTATTTCTGTGTAGCTATTTTTAAAATATAATTTCTGTCTCTTTAATGATAGTCTCTATTCGCCAAGACACAATTCATACTTTCCTTTAGTTATTTAGACAAGGATTCTTTTGGTTCTTTCAACATTTTTACAATAACTGAGTTAAAGTGTTTGTTTAGTAAATACAATATCTAGGCTTCCTTAGCGACAGTTTTTACTGACTACATTTTTTCCCTTTGTGTCTTATAACCTTGTTGAAAACTGGACATTCTATAATATAATAATTGTGGAAATCAGATTCTCTACCTTCCCCAGGGATGTTGTTTTTGTCATCTGATATTTTTGTTCCTCTTCATGTAGCAGCTTTGCTGTATGAATTCTGCAAAGTCTCTATCTTCTGTCATGAACAGCACTGAAGTCATGGCTTGGTTAGTTTACTGGTCAGCTAATGATAGGACAGAGATTTTCTTAAATTGATTTTTCCTTCAAACAATGTATCCTACGCTTTGCAGAGGAGCTCTGTATGTATTAGGGCATGCCTTTAGCGTTCAAGCAGTTTAAAGCTGTGCCACAGCGTTTACTTTCTGCTTAGAGATTAGGACATTTCTGGGTTTTCCTGGGCACATGCACAGCTTTGCACATGCATGGGGCCTTCTAGATCCCCAGTAATACATTGAAGCTTTTCCAAGCCCACTAGGAACATCTCATTCTCATCTTCCTTTTTGCCCAACCTCTTGTTTGCCTCAATTGTTATCTTGGCCTCAGGCAGTTGCCATGTTAACCAATTAGTTTCAACAAATGTTCTGGAGACAAGACTTTTCCTGTTGAACACTGGATTAGGTGAAATAAAGAAAAGCCTTGCTAATGGAGATTTCCCAAGGAGCTGCCAGACAGATTACATATGTGGGGACAAGCATTCTGAGGAGATCCAAATCCAGTTAACTGTTTCTAGTAGCTACTGGGCTGCTTGGTTTCACTACCATGGCGGTGAAGCTGCTGGTGTTCAAGGTTATTGTGGAACCGACGAAAATGAGATGAGAATAGGGCAGGTTAAAATGGTACAAGCCAGCGGGGGGCGGTGGCTCATGCCTGTAATCCCAGCACTTTGGGAGACTGAAGCGGGCGGATCACCTGAGGTTGGGAGTTCGAGACCACCCTGACCAACATGGAGAAACCCCGTCTCTACCAAAAATACAAAATTAGCTGGGTGTGGTGGCACATGCCTGTAATCCCAGCTGCTTGGGAGGCTGAGGCAGGAGAATTGTTTGAACCCAGGAGGCAGAGGTTGCAGTGAACCAGAGATTGTGCCATTGCACTCCAGCCTGGGCAGCAAGAGTGAAACTCCGTCTCAAAAAAAAAAAATAAAGAAAAAATAAAAATAAATAAATAAAATAAAATGGTACAAGCCTTTCTGTTTTTTACTGAGGTTCAGCTATTTTCCTTGAAGAAGTTCCCTGCAGAGTGATGGAAGTTTTGGGTTAACTTCTGGAATTTCAAAAAAAGGTAATTTAGACAGTTTTTGCAAGTGCTCTATCATTGCATTACAGATAAGCAGATTTTTGAGGTCCTAATTGTCATTCTGAAAGTCACTGCACTGTAAGAATGTTTCACAACTTTATATTTTTCACGTTTCCACTGGGACATGGCACAAGTGCTGAACCTGTAAACTCTTGGAGGTGGGAATTTGCTCACTTACTGGAGGTCATCTTGCTCACGACTGGATGGTTCTTTCTTGGACCTCTATCCTCAAATACCTCAACCACTGTCAGTATTCTGAAGTGCTTACGGCCTGGGTAGAGGTTGAGTTCCTGCTTTTTTTCTCACTGAGACGTCAGAATGAAGCCTTTGGATCATATTTGCTCTTAGATAGCCTTCTTTAACTTCATCTGACGTTATTTGGTGCTGAGATAGTAAGGCTTTTGAAAATTTGAGTCAATGTGCTGTGCTCTCTAACAAAATCATTTTTTTTCTAAATCTTTGGGTTTAAGGATTTAAAGGATATTATATATTGTGTAGCAATAAATACATTTTTTTGTGTAAGTCTGGGCTGGTGGGTTCCCTAGAATTTCCTTTCCACTGTTTTCTATTGTAACCTTGCAACTGTAAGCTCCAGTAACTGGGATGTTATCACAGTAACTCAGCGATAATGAATGAACAGCAATTTTTTTCATTGGAACTGCTCTTTCAGAGCAATAATTATCATTGAGATGCAGGCATGCGAGAGTAACTTGTATTTTAAAATGAAAAAGTCCAACTTAATAGTTCAGTGACTGTTCAAAACAGAGAAAGAGAGCATCATGATGAAACAGAAAAACAGAGAAAGAGAGCATCATGATGAAGCAGAAAAACAGAGAAAGAGAGCATCATGATGAAACAGAAAAAGAGAGAAAGAGAGCATCATGATGAAACAGATGAATGCTACCAAGTGAATAAGGCATCGGCTCTCAGTTGACTTCAAAATCTGACTTGGCTTAACTTTTTTTGTATGTCGTGAACTAATGGGGAGAAATATGCATTTGTTTTATTATGCCATTATTTTTCACATTCAATTAAGACAAAAAGAAATTAGATCAAACTATATAGCAGTGGCTAATCCTCAGACTTTTCTTAACAGGAGAAACTTTTCTGGCAAAAGTTTCTGTATCAAGGTTGAGTCACTCAACTCTATTTCTCAATTACTTTCTTGGCAAGATAAATGTGTTTTTGCAAGAGAAAAGTAGTGTTGTATTTAATTATCTCTGCAGATACAATACATCAATACAATTTTAATTAAGAAATTCTTTGAGTATCTTGGAAGCATGCTATTAGGAAGGCTCTTGAAACTTTTAAGTAACAAAGACACCTACAGGCAATGTTTCAAATGCGTTTTTCCTTCTTTTTCTCTTCACTCAAAGGGAACACTACAGTTGCCTTGATGATGTACCTATTTAGTTATAAAATTGCATATTTTAATTGTGTATCAGTCTGTGTTCATAACAGTACTCTATATGTAAGAAGGACTCCTTTGTTTTTATAATAAAATAACAAATTTTATTATTTAAAACTTACAGCATTAGAATTATTCCAATTCGTCCCATTCTTTATTATAGTTGTTTCTGTAATGTATGTGCAAATCTACCAGTATTTTAGGCATTATTTGCAATTGTGAAAATGGTAAACATGACCAGACAATAAAAACTTGGAGTCCTGATTCTGCCATTGTAGAGTGATAACAATCTGATCTAACCCTTGATGTATTTATAATATCAAGAGAGATAATATGTTGAAATACTTTAGAAATTAAGCATAATTCAAATGTAACGTGAAATGACTAGCTTTAATACTAAGTTCCATATACTTACTGGAAACTGGCTTTTATGCAGAAAAAATGATGTAATCTTGAGCAGATAACTGTCACAAGAATAATACAGATTTTAGAAAATAAGATAAAAAGTTTTTATTTTATTTCTGAGGTAGACTGGAAGAACTGTGCTAAGAATAGGTAATCTCAAATATATGACATCTTGGAAAGTGAATTGCTCAATACAATCGTTAAGGTAATGAGATTTTTGTTTTTAAAAAATACATTTGCCAATATCTTTGTTAAAATCCATATTAATTGCATATCTTTTTGACTGTTCATTTTAGAAGAGAATAATTGTTGCCAATATCACTGCATTTAGGTAGACAATGAGAATCTGTTTTGGTCTCTTAAAAGCTTTTATAAGTATAAATGGAGCATGAAAGTTAAACTAATGTCAAAGAAATTATCTCTCCAGCAATAAACTAGATGGCAGTTTAACTTCATTTGTTTCACAAGATGATCAATATCTTTTTTATAAAGTATCATATCTTTACAACTAACAATATATCATTCTGATGAGGTCTCAGCTGAATACATATTTATAATTTTTTAGATTTTTTTCTGCCTTCAGTAAAACTACCACTGACCTAATCTCTTTGCCTACTCTAACCTCGTATTTCAAAATACAAACACTGCTCACCTCATCACCGTTGGGAATAACAAAAACTCCATAAAATATAGAGAATGGGAAGCTCTAACATGGGGGAACTATTTAAAAAGATAAGTATATATTGTCTGACTGCTATTTCCTACTTGACCTACCAGTATAATTTTGATAAAATTTACCAAACATGTTTGAAAAGTGAGATAGAATAGAAAAAAGATGTTTGTCCTATGTATCAGAAATCTATATTCTGCCCCTAGCCTGATTCACTCAGCCAAACAAAATATATCACCAATACAGTTGTACCTTAACCCAATTATCCAACATGCCTGTAGCCTCAATATTATAGTATAATTGTTTGTATTTTTGTCGGGTGGTGGTAGAGATAGAGATTGGCATAGAAAGTGACAGTAATCTTCATTGAATTTAATATATCTTAGTTTTAGAAAGTGTCCACAAATATATGATCATAACTTCATTGTAAATCTTCCTTTGTAAATGAGATAATTAAAAACTCAGAGTTGCTTCATATTGAAAGCCAGTAAGTTCCCCATGACAACATGGTAAAGGCCAGAATTTATCATGTTACCTCTGTAGCAAGGGTTCAAGATCATTTGAGATTGTTTGTACTTAACTACTTGTTATATTATTAACATTAGTGCATCAGTACTATTATTAATGTAAAACTTAATAAATGATATATTAACATTATTAATAGTATTAATACCTGTGTACTAATATTAGTATTATTTGTGCCATTCAAGCATTCCTTGTGAAGAATAGTTCTGAAAGTAAAGCATGCCAACATGCTGCAAGAGTTTTCACCTATAAAACAGGCTTACTGGGATTTTTAGTGAATATTCAATATTCTGGTTATTGGATTCAGAAAGGCATTCTTTAAATCTTCATTCTCAGTATTATATGGGCTACATTTTTTTTCAGATACAAAAAATTATGTGATAATGTGTTTAAATGGATAAGTTAACGTATGTACTTCAGGCTGAATTTTCTTATAATGAAAGTGAAATAGTTGTATAGAAAAGAATACAGCATACTAAAAAAGTGACAGCCTTTGGAACCATAGGAACATTATTTCAAATTCCACTTTGAGTTTGAAATTTTCCATATACTAGGTACTTAGCCTTGTGACTTTTGGTGAAATGGAGAAACAAATGCTACCTTGTAGCTTTATTGAGAGGGTTAACAACCACAGACAGAATAGATTCTCCTAAAATGTAACTTTCCTTTTCTTTCTTTGCATTGGCATAAAAAACTTTAAACATTATTTTTCTTATCCAGGAGCAATATAAGTGTATGGCACCTGAATATTTTAATTTATTCAAACTTTAATGATTTCTTATTCTTTCATTAAATTAAAATAATAATAATACAAAACACGATACTACTTTAAAGTGAAGCAAATACAGTTGGAGATACAAAAAGGGAGACATTCTCTTGGTGTACTGTGAATTAAGTTGTTACCCAGGCAGTATCAGGTGTGGATTCAGGAAACATCATTTTGAAAAACTCAAAGAGATAATCCTTTGGGAGAAAAAAATGTCAATGATCTATTGTAGACATAGCTACTTCAGTTATCATTCATATTAGATAGGAAACCATGTAGAAGAAGTAGTGTAAACACTACTTCAATAGCTCAATCTTAGAAACACAAATGTAGTGATAGAAATGACCTCTATGAGAGTTAGTGAAACACCAGAACATATTTATTATGGAAGCACTCTAGAAAAGAAATGGGATTGCCTGCAGAGTTGCACCATCAAAATGTAATTTTCCAAGTAGTCAGCAAATCACATACCTGAATTGTGTTCTCACATATTGGGCAGAAGAGCACTAATCAAACACGGGATTCTCAGAAACAATTCCACACAGTCCTTATAGCATGTGGAGATCATTGTTCTGAAAACAGGCGTTTCTAAATAAGCTCAATTGAATATGTAGGCACATTCTTTAACCTCAATGATTAATACTCCTTGGAAATTGTTGGTACAGTAGAACTCTGACAGTTTCTTAAGACACACCTTTAAGAATTCATGTGGTGGGCAGATCACTTGAGGTTAGAAGTTTGAGACCAGTCTGGCCAACATGGTGAAATCCTGTGTCTACTAAAAATACAAAAAAAAAAAAAAATCAGCTGGGGGTGGTGGTGTGCACCTGTAATCCCAGCTACTCAGGAGGCTGAGGCAGGAGAACTGCTGGAACCTGGGAGGTAGAGGTTGCAGTAAGCTGAGATCACGCTACTGGACTCCAGCTTGGGCAACAGAGCGAGACTCCATCTCAAAACAAACAAACAAACAAGAATTCATGTAGCATAAAGTTTTCCCCAAAAGTACTGATGTTTTATAAACTTTCTTGTTTGTCTCTGTATAGGTCAGAAAAAATGAGTTCATTTAGATTATTAATTGAAACTACTGTAGAATATAATATTTCATTGTATTGTTTTAACCCTAGGATGTTTTCCACCTAAACATCATCACTTTCTCAGATTTAACTATTTTCTTACTTCAGTCATCAGCACTAGGAGTTGATTTTTTAAAACAGAAATAGATGCCTTTCACAAGGACAGCTATTTTTAATTAAAAATTATTTTTATAAGTGTTAGTGCATATAGAATAGAAAGTAAGAACAGTATGGCCATATTGAGATACAAATAGTAGGTGATTTGGGGGTTAACTTCATAGCCAAAGGCCTGAATAGGGCATGAGATTTTAATGTGACTCTTATTCCTATTTACATCTGTGGACTGTGTGGAGTTGTTTCTGTGACTCTTGTGTTTGATAGTGCTGTTCTGCCCAGTATTTGAGAACAAAATTCAGGTATGTGATTTGCTGTGTACTTTGAAAATTGCATTTGATGATACAACTGTGTGGCACAATTCCATTTCTTTTCCATGACTTATCCTAAGTCCACATGACTAAACAGTCTTCCAAAAAGGTGGAATCATAAATAGTATACTTAGGTTTGCTTTTGGTTTAATTACAGCATATTAGTAAAATTGAATAAAATAATAATCAGCACATATTACAAATTAAGAATCAAAGCGTTTTTCTGTACTTGTCTATAGTTCCCTGAGAAACCAACAAACTAAATGCAATTGCTATAATATTTCATTTTTGATATGCATAACAGCATTACTTTATTATTTTACTCGTAAGTTGTTTAAAAGAATCTTATACTCAGGTTCAGATTCAAGTATATATGATGACTAAATATAAGGGGATATGAATTATCCTGCAGTACACTTCTAGCATGCTAGTTCCTCCACTTCAGTAATCCAGACAAATGCTTCTAAGATGGCCAAATCTTCAAAGGTAAGCTTTTTTTTTTTTTTTTTTTTTTTTGTCCAAGGCAACTGTTCCTTCATTTTCAATGTGTTCCTGATTATTAGATATATTGGAAGTATTCCTGCTGTCACTCTACTTGTCTTAAATTTATTCATGGCTTCAGTTATTCTGATTTTGCCATAACTTTCTTCTAAATAACTCATTTGTTTTCCATCCTTTAGTTCATTTTTTTCATCTTTTACATGTTTATTCTTTCCCGTTAGTCTCTATGTATTCTCACTTGTGTTTCCTTGGGTTTCCTGGTCTTTCTCTCATCTTTCTGAATAATAATTTTGAAATAGTTTACCAAGTTTCAACTGATTAGAAAACAATTTCTCTATTTTTTGTGCTCTTATTTAAGATGATATGACACCAATTAAATGATCTTGATATAATTTGTGGCTGGCCTTGTTGCCAAAATACTAAAATTGTAAAACACTGAGAATTCAACGTACAACTATAAACATTTCTGTGACTATTTCTAAGGCATATATTTTTATAAAATAGGAATTATGGGATATCTTCAAAGGCTATACTTATTTACGGAGCACCTACTCTCTTCCAAGCATTATTGTATAGTTACAAAGGAAAAAATGCCAATGAACATCTCTGCCTTCAAGGATTCAAAACATTTGCTTAGGGTGTAGTTAGGTAATTTGTCAAATATACCTCCTCTCCTCTCCCCTCTCCTCCCCTCCCCTCCCCTCCCCTCCCCTCCCCTCCTCTCCTCTCCTCTCCCCTCCTCTCCCCTCCCCTCCCCTCCTCTCCCCTCCCCTCCTCTCCCCTCCTCTCCTCTCCTCTCGTCTCCCCTCCCCTCCCCTCTCCTCTCCTCTCGTCTCCCCTCCCCTCCCCTCTCCTCTCCTCTCCTCTCGTCTCTCCTCCCCTCCCCTCTCCTCTCCCCTCCCCTCCCCTCCCCTCCACTCTCCTCTCCTTCCCTCCCCTCCACTCCCCTCCCCTTCCCAGACCTCAGCGATGATCTTGAGCAGTAGGATATGAATAACTCCCACATCCTTAGCATTCCAATAATAGAACACTAGGGGAAAGTCAGTTTTAATGCACTCCATTTTGGCTTTTCCACCCATCGCTCCATCAAAAATCCTCTTAGCATTGACAAAAGTAACCTTCATATTGTTAAATCCAATGCCATTCCCAGTTTTCCTCTTATTTGTCAGAAGGATTTGGTGGAGTTATTTATTCTCTACTCCCTAATACTCTTTCATCGTTTGCCTCCCTGGATACAACACTCATTTGGTTTTCCTCCTTCTCTGTAGCACACCTTTTTAATTTTAATTTTTAAATTTTTTATTTCCATAGGTTTTTGAATAACAAGTGGTATATAGTTGCGTGACTATGTTCTTTAGGGGTGATTTGTGAGATTTTGGTGCAACCCTCACCTGAGCAGTATACACTGAACCCAATTTATAGCCTTTTATCCCTCACTCCCCTCCCACACTTCCCCCTAAATCCCCAAAGTACATTGTATCATTCTTATGCCTTTGTATCCTCATAACTTAGCTTCCACTTATGAGTAAGAACATACGATGTTTGGTTTTCCATTCCTGTGTTACTTCACTTAGAATAATGGTCTCCAATTCCAACCAGGTTGCTGCAAATGCTATTAATTCATTCGTTTTTATGGCTGAGTAGTATTATATATACACCATAGTTTCTTTATCCACTTGTTGATTGATGGACATTTGGGCTGGTTCCATATTTTTGCAATTTCAAGTTGTGCTGCTCTAAACATGCGTGTGCAATTATCTTTTTCGTATAATGACTTACTTTCCTCTGGGTGGATAACCAGTGGTGGGATTGCTGGATCAAACGGTATTTCTACTTTTAGTTCTTTAAGGAATTTCTGCCCTGTTTTCCATAGTAACTGTCCTAGTTTACATTCCCACCAGCAATGTGGAAGTGTTCCCTTTTAAACACATCCATGTCAACACCTTTTTAGTCTTAATGACTGTTTTTTCCTTTTTTCTTTCTCTCAGAGCCCATTCCAATTTTAGTCTTCTGTATCTCAGTTCATAGCAAGTCTAATGTTCCCAAAACATTGGAATTATCCTTGATTGCTATCTTTTTCTCACACCGATTACAATATGCTGGGAAATCTGGTGACTTTCCAGAATGTGACCACTTCTCATCACTTCCACTTCTGTCGTACAGATCTGAACAACTTTTATCTCCTGCTTGGATTACTGTGCTATTTCTGTCTTGTTATCCTGTAGCCTATTCTCAACACAAAAGCAGGAATGATTTTCATAACTGAAGTTAATGTTAATTCTGTGCTGAGTGTCTTACATTGGCATACGTTTTACTCAAGGTAAAGGCAAATATTTGAATATGGTGCATAACACTTCGCACAGTCTTGTTTTTGCTACCTCTAGAACAGCAGTTTTCAATTGCTGGCTGATTTTGCTCCCCCAGGGAAAATGTGATAATTTTTGATGATCATTACTGGGTGGAAATGGGGGTAGGGAGTTGGGTGGCTGTGGATGTTGTTACCATCCAGTGAATGGAGTCCACGGATGTTGCTAAATATCCTAGGATGTCCAGGTTACCCCCTTCCATCAAAGAAATATTGGATTTAAAATAGCATTTGAGAATCCCAGATGGAAAGCCTCATTTTCAAGTGTTCTCCTTTTTCTCTCAACTCCAACACTGGCATTCTTGTTGACCTTTGAAAACACAGGGATTGTGGAAACCTCGCAGTCTTTTCACTTTGTTTTCCCTCAGCCTGGAATATATTCCTTCTAGAAATTCACATGGTTTGCTCCTTTACTTTTTCCAATCTCTGTTCTGATGTCCTATCTCATTGGGTTTCTCTTTGATCACTTGATATAAACGAGAATTCCCTAGAAATCTTTTTCCCCTAACCAGTCTTTATTGGACTTTTTAACATCTGTTCATGTGATATCTATAAATTGTATTATTTATTGTCTGCTTCTCCTTATTAGAATGTAGAATGCTACTGAGTGGCTGTTTTGTGTGTTTTGTGTACTTTTCCCTCTAGAGCAATGACTGGCATGTAGAAGGTACTTACAAATAATCATAATATAAAGCAATGAAGTGGAGAAAACCAACAGAGTCTTTCAAAGGAATATAAGACAAACATCAAACTCATATTGGCTGAAGCTATGTCTAATTTGGTCATGGAAGGGTGTCTGATTTGTTTAGTGAAAAGGGTGGTGCCTGCCTCTATGTACTTTAGGTATAGGACACAGAATGCTCATGAGTCTTGCAATTAAAGAAAATGTTTCCTTGGAGAAATGGGTGGCATAAAGCCTCAGAGGGCCCAGAATGAGTCAAAACAAATGAAGTGGGAGAGTTGAGCAGGGGTAGGAACATGCACGGCCTTCTAAACTACTGCAAATCTGGATTCCTTGAACACAGTGGGAATAAGGAGTTGGGTCATGTCAATATTTTAAGTGAAGGAGTACTGTCATCATTTCTGCATTTTAGAGTGGTCAGCATCGCTGTGCAGTGGATCCTAAGCTGGAGGAGAAGGCAACAATGACAAGCAAGAAAATCAATTAGGAGACAGCTCTAGTAATTAGACGAGATAGTCATGCTTTTTAAATATTTCATTTCCTATACATCTTCGTATTTTTTAAAAATTTCTAAAGTAGACCTATGTTACTTTTAATAAAAATGTTTAGATTTGAATAATTTGTAGATTTAAGTAAAAAAATGAAAATATGCGTTAGAAATTAGGAAACAGGAAAATGGTGCGATATCCTAGATGTCTTCCCTAGAATCTGGTGAAGCAATAAGACCAATTATTAGATCGTTAGATATTCTTATTAGTCACTGATTTAATGAAACTCAGAGTTTCTTGTAGCATTTCTTGTGGGATGAGGTTCCTCACCCTCCTCACTTTCTTAACATTTGCTACTATGATCCAGTTGTGCTTGTGCCACCCTCCAAATTCATGTGTCAAAATCCTAACGCTCAAGGTGATGGTATTATGAGGTGGATCTTTGGGAGGGAATTAGGAATTGAGCCTTTCTAAAAAAGACCCCAGAGTGCTAACTCCACCCCCCAAACCTTAGCCATGTGAGGACACAGAAAGAAGGAGCCTTCACTGAATCAGAAAGTGAATCTCGCCAGAAACTGAATTTGTGGCTCTTTGATCTTGGACTTCCCAGCCTCAGAGCAGTTAAGAAATAATTTTCTGTGGTTTACAAGCCACCCAGTTTATGGTATTTTATTATAGCAGCCACAATGATCTAAAATATTTGGTTTTCTGTGCTTGTTTGTGAGTTGTGTGTGTATGTGTGTGTGTGTGTGTGAGAGAGAGAGAGAGAGGGAGAGGGAGAGAGAGAGAGAGAGAGAGAAAGAGAATGTTTTGCTTCAAATTAAAGTGTTTTATTCACTCTTACTTCATTGGTTCCCACGCTGTTGAAAACACTTTGGTACTTTAAGAAATAAACCAAAGCAATATAGCTCCTCTAGCGATTTTTAGTAGTCTGTATGAATTGGCACAGAAATTTCTCTTCCTGAATCTCCATCTTTACAAGACACTTTCTAGGAATAAACTATTTTTTTTAGTTATTGAATCATTCTGATTAGGACATAGTCTCACTCAATGTTGAGTTTTGAATTTTGGCCATCGCATTTATTAATACTTAAAATAATCTTATATTTATTTATCTGCTTGCCTGCTTGGTAGCTAGGTCTCAGCTTGTCTGTCTGTCTTTCTAGAATGGAACTGCTTTAGTTGTTTGTCTTGTCCTGTACCTAGAAGAGAACCTGGTAGAGTGCCTGATTTAGTGAGTGTTTTGGCTGATTGTATTATTATTTTGATATTAGAAAATTGCTTTTGAAAATGCACTTTGTTTTGAAACAAAGCTATTTGGGCCTCAAAGTACAGAAAAGTCATAACTACTGCCAGAAAAAAAGATTCTGAAAGAATATAGATTAAGGCTGTGCTTTCTGCTTATATATCAAAACAGAAGGAAGCATTTTTTGGGCTTTCAGCATTTGATTTCACAAACCCTATGGATAATTTCACTCCGTTAAGCAAATTTGAAATCATTATAGCCCAGTTTGCTTGTCTATAAAATAAAGGGATAGAATTAGACTGTCTTTCTGCTGTAAATTCCTATGCTCCTACGTCCAACTGAATGATAATATTAGCTACAAATCACGTATCTATGTTCTAGTTTAAATTTTCTCTTTAGGCTTATGACTTTGGGCTCAGTATTTATATTTTGAAGATCTTTAATTTCCTCAAGTAAAAAGTGATAGGGTTTAAACAGATGATTCATTTCCAATATCTATGAAATTCCATAACATTTGTACTTCTTAAATTATAGTAATATTTAAAGCTATGAAGATGGGTTTATTGCACTGTCTCGTAGTGTTTCAGTGTAATAAAGTTAGGATTGTTAAAGAAACATTTCTGCCATGCACAGTTAGGCTCATAATTCAAGAAAGATTGCAGTTCATAAGGTAAGAGGGTAATATGAGAGCCATTATTCTTGGGAAGTCTAAGATGCTGGAATCCAAAGATGAGTAGACTTGACCCTGGAGTTGTTTTGTCTCCTGTTCCAGATATTCTGGCTTTTTCTTATAAGACCATTAACAAGAACACTTGTATTGATTTTTATTTGTCATATAAATTGTAGGAGTTAAGACTTGAGCTGTTTTCTTCTACAGGGAAGGAATTTAATCTAGTGTAAAAGCCAGTTGATGAACTATTTAGAAAAATAGGTGATAGACACTGGAACTACTTTATTATAAGCCATAAATCCTTAATTTGATCTTGATTAATGTTATAGTAGAGCCAGAACCCACAAATTTTTATTTAGAGAGCCTTTGGGATTATGTAAATCTATTGGACATAAATGCCTTTGAGAATGCAAACCTCTAGGTTACCATTGTTTAGACCCAAAAATAAGATTAGTAGACATTTACTTCCCAGTTACCTCAAATTCTTTCCCCATGATATTTAACAAAATTTACACTTATTTTAGATTTCATTATTTGCAAATTGAGTTTCTGGCTAAGTTCATTCACCAAAATAAGCAATGTAGTTTTTTCTAATATTCAAAAGTTTTTTTAGTAGTGACTGTGAAATTATAAATCGGAGACTATAAAATTTTATCATTAGAAATGATATGTTTTAGAATGCATATTATTGAAACTTTACATACTTTTGTATATAATACTTATTGAGGTTGCTTGTAATGACAAAAATTTGCTAAAATTAGGAACATAAATAAAGATACCCCACTTCACAAAAAGTTGCCACAGAATTAAGTCAAGTAACTCTACATTAAATTTAAAATACAATGCAAAATTTTGATGATTATTACATCCAATTTTAAGAAAATATTTTTGTACCAAAACAGAAAGCACAGTGAATATGGAGACACAAATTTGAAAGAAATAGCTGAAAATTGAAAAAAAAAATTTGTATTCAGAGTCAAGACATTTTTGTTTTGGTTATATGTCTCATGATATTTTTGCTAAAGAGTTGGAGTCATTATTTTTCTTTCTTCAGAAATATTTTAAAATCCATTGAAATCATACATTCAAATTACTACTACTCATTTTATCAAAGCTAAACAGTATTTTCATACATTACAAGTTAATCATTTATTGCCAGATGTCAATCTATAGCCAGAATATTAGGGCATTCAAGATATTGATCAAAATACTGAAGTCCAGATATATGAGGTTTACATGTCATTATGACTAGTTTAACTGATCTATATTTTAGTGTTGCAATTGACAGGTAGTACGTTTATAGTTCTTTCTTTGGATCAACATGTTGTTGAAGTTTCCCCCAGATTTCTGCACTGTCTTTAAAGATGCTTTGTGAAAAAAATATAAAAAAATAGTAAAATCATGGTTGTGACTTGCTTTTTAGTCACCAGGGACCATTAGAAAAACAAGTAGCTAGAGCTGGCTTCCTTTGCCTCAATGGATTCCTCTAGGCTCTACCTCTCACCTTCAAATATATACTCACTTTTTCTTTTCTTGTTCCTCCGGTTTAAATCCCTTTGTCTCACCGGTGTTCTTTTTCTCAGTTTAACCTCTTTAGATTATATTTGGGTATGGGGTTCTCTGCCTGGCTTTCATTTCATCCCAGGAAGTGGTTTCTCAGATCAGTCTTTTAGTCTCTGCACAAATGCTCTATGTGTGTCAGGTGACACCTTAATCTGCCCCAGGGATATTTCATCATTTTTCGTGGTGTCTACTTTTTTCTGGGAGGAAGCACCTGGTATTACTAGGAGTTATACTTCCTGTCTGTGATACTGACCTGAGTTCAGGAGAAGGAAAGTACACAGACCATAAGTTTTAAGAGAGGTGAATTTTATGTGTTGTTTTTGTCTTTAAATAAATGAAAAGTTGGTATTTTTTCATTGTTAATAAAATGTCAAGCCATTACTTGCTGCAATTTGTCTTATTATGTCTATGTCATAATTAGTTGAAACAGTTGAGATTAAATCAAAGAAACAGAATCCTACTTATATATGTGATAAGAAACTTACGATAAGAATTTGACCTTATATATTTGCAGCAGCTGGTTAAAGTCTGTATAAAGCTGTTTTGTGCTTGGGGTTGGAGCCTAACATCAGTAGAGCAGGTAGTCAGGAAGGCAAGATGATACTAAGTAGAACAGAGGATGGATAAGCTGGAATCCATGATGGCAAATTGAAACCTTCATATTTCTCCCTCTGCCTCTGAGACTTCAATTTTGACCATAAGAATACCTTCTAGGAGAACATGATATCCTTCATCACAGAATTAAATTTCCCTCTCTTTTACAACGTATGGTTATATAATGTCAGTGCGCTTTCTTTCTGCTGAAGTCAGGTCGGTATCATTGACAGGAAGCATAAATCTTAGTAATACCAGGTGCTTCCTCCTAGAAAAAAATAGATGCCACCAGAAAGAATGAAATATCCCTGGGACAGAGATGCTGTCCCAACTAGGATCCTGCAGAAGCCACCGGATGTGTAAGTGCTGTGGGCCAAATGGTGCCCCACAGAGCCCCAGTGAGCCAGCAGCAACTGACAATACATGTAAGCTGAATTCGTATGTGGTTTTCTCAATTCTTGTTTCAAGCATAGGTACATAGCTGCTGTTTCACTTTCACCTGCCAGCTCTTGCACAGAATATCTCTTGTGGCTTGCATTAACTTAGAACTAAGCAAGACAGCAGTGCTGGGAAGCATAACTTGGTCTAGCTAAACTGACAAATACAAATTCACCCAAATGCATACAGCAATTGCCATATAAATTTACATGACCACAAACTGTATGTAAGAATTCCTATTGGGCTTCCCATTCTCACCAATATTTGTTTTTGTCCAACTTTGTTTTTACATTTTTGCTATGATGGTCACTGTAAAATTATATCTCATTTTGATTGGTTTTAACTTGTACTTTTCTCATTCATGATGGATTGAATATATTACCGTGTGCTTACTGACCACTTGGGTTTCTTCTGTGGAACTGCCTATTCACATCCCTTGCCCTATCTTTCTATTGGGTGGTCTTCTATTTGTCAATGTGAAGAAGAACTTTATAAATTCATGTTATTAATTTTCTGTTGATTTATCATTTTCAAGTATCTTTTCCCAATTTGTGGTTTGTTTTTTATGTTTTTAAAAGGTTCCCCTTAATGAACAAATTTCTTATTAAATTTAGTGATAATGAAATTTTAAGAGATTTTAAGAAATATTTTATAGTTTATATTTAAGTTATACAAGTTAATTTTTTAATATACATAATGAAATAGTTCCTATATTCAGGCAAATTAACATATCTATCATCTTACTGTTATCCCTTGGAGTGCATGTGTGTGTGTGTGTGTTTGTGTGTGTGTGTGAGGTCACCTAAAATCTACTCTCTCAGCACACTTCCAGTATACAAAACAATATTATTAGCTATTATCCTCGTGCTGTACATTAAATTTCTAAACTTATTCATTCTACTAATTGCAACTTAGCAGCCTTGGAACTACATATCCCCATTTCCTCCCTACCCCCAAGAGTTCTTAATATAATTACTTTTTGGTATTTTGTTTAGGACATCATTCTGTATATTAGGCCATAAACAATTGCTAAGTTTTACACATTTCTTTCTTTCTCTCCTGTTCTAAAGCATGCTGTGAGATAAGAGTTCTATTACTATTGTTTGCCCCATACGGATAACACATTATCTCAGCAGTAATTACTAAGTCCTGTCTTTCTCTCTAATACACAGTATTTATATGTAGCAAGTTTCTGTATAGGTTGGTTCTGTTTTGGGGTTCTATACAAATTACTCTAGCTTTGTAATAAAACTTGATAATATTTCTTGGTGAGTGCTTTAGCTGTCACTGCCCACGAGATTTTCAAATAAAATTTCAAATCATAATATCAGTTAACTAAAGAAATGTAGTTTCCATTGGAATTGTATTAAATTCATAAGCCAGTTTGGGTTGAACTAATTGTCTTGTCTTTACACATAGAGTATCTCTCCTTTTATTATAGTCTGCTTTAATATACAAAATTTTATCATTTGTTGGTATAAAGTTCTTGTCCAACTTTATGTGGGATTATTTCTAAGTGGCAAATAGATGCTTTTTGCTAAAATTGACTATATCTAATAATAAAAGTATGAATTGATTAAATATTCTTACCATAGTTTCTCGACCTTTGGTATATTTATATTATACAATCATGCATCTGCAAATAATGATAGTCTTTTTTTTTTTTCCAATTATTAAATCTTTTATTTTTCTGGCCTCATTACACTGTCTAGAGCCTTTAGTACAATCTTTTTTCTTAACTTTTTTATTGTGATAAAAAACAGGATTTACCATCTTTACCATTTTTAAGAGTACAGCAGTGTTGATAAGGAGCTTAAAAAGAAATTATTTAGGCAGTTAGTGAGGGTAAGAGAGTCCTCAGTAAGGCTTCCCTTTTTACAAAAAGGCAGCCCCAATATCATTCCTTCTCTAACAAAGAGCAGCCTGTAAAATCGAACTGCAGACGTAGATAAGGCAAGCTGGATGCTTGCACGGGTGAATGCTGGCAGCTGTGCCAATAAGATAAGGCTACCTGGGGGCCAGGCATGTTCAACATTGAGGCTCCCTTTTCCCTTTTCTTTGTCAACCACGTGTATGGTAAAGGAACAGGCAACATGGAGGTGGCCAGACAGAGAACCCATCTTCATAATAAAAGATTAGGGTGGGGCCACCAGTTTCTTCTCATCTATAAAACCCCATGCGTTCCACTAAGAAACCGGAAAACCCACTTGGGAGCCCCTCTCTCTCCACAGGAGAGAGACCTTTTCTCCTTCTCTCACCTATTAAACCTTGGCTCTTGAACTCACTCCTTGTGTGTCCACGTTCTTGATTTCCTTGGCATGAGGCAACAAACCTCAGGTATTACCCCAGATGAAAAATGCTGCTTCAGTGTTAACCATATGCACGTTGTTATGCAACAGATCTTTAGAAATCGTTCATTTTTTACAGCTGAAGTTTTATACTCATTGAACAATTTCTCTTTTGCCCTCTCCTAGTCACTGGCAGTCACTATTCTGTTTTCTGTTTCCATGAAGTTCACTATTTTAGAGACCTCCTATAAGTAGAATCATGTAGTATTTGTCTTTCAGAAACTGGTTTATTTCATTTAGCATAATGTCCTTAAGGTTCGACTATGTTGTCGCATACAGCAGGATTCCCTTCTTCTTTAAGATTGAATATTATTCCATTGTATTTACATACGTCACATTTTCTTTATCCATTCACCTGTTGATGGACAATTAGGTTCCTTCTACCTCTTGCATATTGTGAATAAAGCTGCTGTGAACATGGGTGTGCAAATAGCACTTTGTGATCCTGTTTTCGTTTCCTTTGGATATATATTCAGATGTGGAAGTGCTCAATCATATAGTAGTTCTATTTTTATTTTTCGAGCAACCTCCATACTATTTTCTATAGTGGCTGAACCATTTTACGTGCCCACCAAAAGGCCCAAGGGTTAGTATTTTTCCACGTCTTCAATAACACTTGTTATTATTTTTTAATTATCACCATCTTACTGGGTGTGATATTACATTGTGGTTTTGATTTGCATTTCCCTAGTTACTAGTGATGTTGAGCATATTTTCATAGGCTTTCTGGTAATTTCTATGTCTTTTTGGAGAAATGTCTATTCAAGCTATTTGTCCTCTTTTTTTTGAGACGGGGTCTCGCTCTTTCGTCCAGGCCAGAGTGCAGTGGCGTGATCTCAGCTCACTGCAAGCTCTGCCTCCCAGGTTCACACCATTCTCCTGCCTCAGCCTCCCAAGTAGCTGGGACTACAGGTGCCCGCCACCACGCCCGGCTAATTTTTTGTATTTTTAGTAGAGACGGGGTTTCACCATGTTAGCCAGGATGGTCTCGATCTCCCGACCTCGTGATCCGCCCGCCTCGGCCTCCCAAAGTGCTGATATTACAGGCGTGAGCCACCTTGCCTGGCCTATTTGCCCATTTTTAAATTGTTTTTTGATGTTGTTGTTCAGTTGTAGGTGCTTTTTCTTTTATATTGGGATATGAACCCCTTATCAAATATGTGGTTTGCAAATATTTTCTCCCACTCTGTATGTTGCCTTTTCCTTCTGTTGGTGTTTTCCTTTGCTGCACAGAAGTTTTTTAAAATTGATGTAGTCCCATTTATCTCTTTTTGCTTTTGTTGCCTGCGCTTTTGGTGTCATCCAAAAAAAAAATTGCCAAATACAATGTCATGAAGAATTTCTCCAGTTTTTTGTTTTTTTTTTGTTGTTGTTGTTGTTTGTTTTCCTTGGAGTGTTGTAGTTTCAGCTGTTACCTATAGGTCTTTAAACCATTTTGAATTAATTTTTGTGTATAGTGTAAGGTCAAAGTCCAAGTTCATTTTCTCAATTTAATACAATCTTACATAAAAAATATAAAACAGGCATCTTTGTCTTATCTCCATATTAGAGAGAAAACATTCATATTTCATCATGTGCTTGATGTTTACTGTAGATTTACTCTACATATCTTCCATCACACCAAGTTACCTCTATTCCTAGTTTGATAAAAGAATTCAACCACGAATCTGTGTAGAGTAATATTAAAAGTGTTTCTCACTTTGGGGGTCCGAGGCGGGTGGATCATGAGGTCAGGAGATCAAGACCATTCTGGCTAACATGGTGAAACTCCGTCTCTACTGAAAATACAAAAAAAGTTAGCCGGGCGTGTTGGCAGGCGCCTGTAGTCCCAGCTACTCGGGAGGCTGAGACAGGAGAATGGCATGAACCCAGCAGGTGGAGCTTGCAGTAAGATCGCGCCACTGAACTCCAGCCTGGGCGACAGAGCGAGCCTCCGTCTCAAAAAAAAAAAAAAAGTGTTTCTGTATCAGTTGAAATTATCATATAATTTTTCTCCTTTATTCTCTTCATGTGTGGAATGACACTGGATTTTGGGTATTTTGTACAATAAAAGTCTGGAATAAATACAAAATGGCCAATATATGTATTCATTTATAAGTGTTTTATTTCAGAGTTTGCATCCATGTTAATGAGAGGGATTGGCCTATAATTTTACTTTCTCACAATTCCTTTGTTGATGTAACAAGTCAGGTCGAGCTTATAAGATCAGTCAGGAATTATTCTCACTCTTTCTGTATGCTGAAGAGTTCGTTAAGATTGACATTATTTCTTCTTTAAATATTTGGAAGAATACACTAGTGAGCCATTTGGGCCTAGATTATTTCTATGGAAAATTTTGCTTATGGGCTTAGATGTTTTAACAAATGCAAATTTTATTAAAATATCTATTACTTCTTGCATTTTTGTTTTTATTTTAGGAATATAGCATGTTATTTTATTTTCAAATGATATTTCTTCTATTAAAATCTTTTAAATATCAGAATATTTTTTTCCTAACACTGGTAAATTTTACTTTCTCCCTGTCTCCTTTTTTTTTTATCCATCTTGTCAAAGTTTTTTTTTTTAATCGCTTTTATTGGTCTCAATCATTTTTTGACTGTGTGCCTTTTATTTAATTTTTTCCTTTTCTTCCATAATCTTCCTCTTATATTTATCATATCCTTCTTTTTAGAGTCTGTTGCTTTTTTTTTAACTTCTTCTGTTTTATTTTTCAATAATTCAATGTTAATTATATCACACAGATTTGGATATGGTATGTTGTCATCATTCAGTACAAAATATTTTCTATTTTCCTTTGATTCATGGATCCCTAAGAAGTGCATAATTTAATTTAATTCCTAAACATTGGACAATATTCTAAGGTATCTATTTGTTGCTAATTTTCAACTTACTTCCATTGAGGTCATAGAACATATGGTATCTGAATTCCATCTATTAAAATTTGTTGAGGCTTGCTTTATTACGGTGGTTAATTTCAGCAAATGTCTCGTGTGTTTAAGAATAATACATATTCTGAAGTTTTGTGGTTTAGTGTTCTATACATATCACATCAAGTTTGTAATCAAAGCATCTGTATCTATACTAATTTCTTTTGTTGGTTCTTCCAAATATTACTGAGTTATACATGTTAAAATCTCCCAGTAAGTTTTTAGATTTACTTATTTCTCCTTTTAATCTTATCAATACATGCTTTATATATTTTGAAACTATGGTATTGGTTGCATATACATTTTGGATTGATATATTGCCTAGTAGATTAATCCATTTACCTTCTTACAGTTCACATCTTTTCGTTGTATTTAAGTTACTATTTAGCTGGATTTAAGTTTTATTTTCAATGATTTTAGTTTTAATTTTATAAGTTCTAGAATTCTCTTTCAAAATTGTCTCGTGATGGTTTACAGGATTTTTTCTTGTTAATATCTCTGATACCATCTTTTATTTCCTTAAGCATTTCATTAGTTTTTACCTTTTAATATATAATCATTTCTAGATCTAATGTGCTTACTCCGCTCATTATTCTTTTTAACTTCTTTATGTTTGCGTTGGCTTGTGAAAATTTCATTGTTAAAGTCTGGTAATATTTTCACATTGACTTCGTTTTTTACTAAGTTTACAAGATGGAAACTCTAAAATATCTATCTCATTTTGGAATGTTTCTCCCAGAGAGAATTGTGTTTACTCTTTTCGCTGTTGGCAGAGCATCCTATGCTTACACATTAGTCTTTGGCTTTCCTTCTTCCCTCCCTCCCTGCCTCTCCTCCTCCCTTCCTACCTTCCTCCCTTTCTTCCTTCCTAGCTTTATGAGTTTAGCAGTGCAATTAGCAGCTTGGAGTATTGTACACAACTTTTCACAATAGCTTGTTTGCCATACTTTCAGAAGTGGCTGCTTTTGGTTATAAATTTTCACTGTCAGAAATTTTAAATTCTTCTGGAATTAAATCTACAAATATTTTCATTTGATAGCAATCTCTTTCCTTAATGCTTAAAACATTCTTATCCACACTATTTTTTTACCTTTTGTCAATTTATTTGCCTATTTATATTAAGGTATTTATTTAATTCTAGCTCTCCTTTTAGTTCTTGACTTCGGGTAAGTTATTTAACCAACCTTTGCAAATTTTTCAGTTTCTTACTCTGATAAATGGCTTAATAATTGTCTCATAGTAAGTAAAAATATTGTTATTAATACTAACATTATTGATAAAAATAATTTAGCTGATATAGTCTATAAGATAAGAATCTCATTTGAAGCTGTTATAAATTGTTAGCTAATTTTCTTGACAGAATTACTTCTTTATTGCTTTAGGATGTGTTTTACATATGTTACTGTGTCTTTCATTTAAATTCCTCTTCTTTCTTTAGAAAATAGCAACTTTGAGAAATATTATTTTTAATATAACATTTAATATGTCTTAGGTTAAGACTTCTCCAACTCTCTTCATTTTTAACATTATCATTTCCATTCCTGCTAGTTAATTCTAGAAAAAATTATAATTCTTTTCAAAGTATTTTAATTATGTCATAAATCTATTTGCCTTCTACATTTTTTATCTCCTTAGATAGAAGTACTAATACATTTCTTAAACAAAAATTCATACAGAGTTCTTCAAAATAATATATATTACTTATTGTGAATTTAGTGTTAAGAGAATTATATGCACGCTTTCACCTAGGCTTCACAATAACACTTTGACGCGAATTTTTTTAAATGTTACAAATAAGAAAACTAAGACTCAAAGAATTAAATTATCTACCCCAAATAAAAAGTTATTAAGTGGTGAATGCTACCTGTTATCATCTTATATGGATATTTTTGTTCCTTCTTCTTCGCACTTTTTAATCTTTTTGGCATGTCAAAAAACCCAAATCATTATTGTGAGATTCTCTACTAAAAAAAAAAGAATTCAAAAATTAGCCAGGTGTGGTGGCGCATGCCTGTAATCCCACCTACTCGGGAGGCTGAGGCAGGAGAATTGCTTGAACCCGTGAGGTGGAGGTTGCAGTGACCTGAGATTGTGCCACTGGACTCCAGCCTGGGCAGCAAGAGCTAGACTCCGCCTCAAAAAAAAAAAAAAAAAGGCTGGGGCATAATGTAGTAGAAAAAACATGGACATTGGACAGCTTTGTAGAGTATCTGACACAATAATTGACCCTCACCAAGTGACTATGATTTTTCTTATAACTAATTTTGAATGGTAACAGCCACATACAATCAGAGGATGATTCCTGCTGCGCTTATACAGGTTTTCATTTTTTGTATAATATCTATGTACACTATTATTATAATCAAAACCATTTCTGTTCAACTTCTGGAGTATCTATTTTGAAATTAAATTTTATCACCCTTTGAATGACTTAATCAATTTTTTCATTGCAGTAAAAAACAATTTCTCTTTATACTTTAGCATTTCATAAAATATTCTTTACTATTACAGATTTGTTGTGAAAATAAACAGATACAATAACCTATATCTCTATATTTTCTCATGATAGTGATTCAAATTATGATACCTATTAAAATTCATATGCAATGCTATAATTAGAAATAGGTTAAAGCAGATGGAATATTACTTATAATTCTATTTTACAAAGGAACGTACATGTACTAAAGGAACCTAATTACAGCATTTTAACATGTTTAGATATTGAAAATCTATTGCATTTCATAATCTTGTTAACAGTTTCTGCCTGGAAGAATATGATTAAATGGAGAACGTATAAAAATAATTTGGATGACTCCCCTTGTATAATTCACCAAAACACGAAAAAAGACAATAAGGAGTTGGCAAGTTATTTAAAAATTTGTAATTTTCCTCCTTCCTTTAAAAAACAACAGATGCTGGTAAGGATGAGAAAAAGGAACGATTTTACACTGTTGGTAGGAGTGTAAATTAGTTCAACCATTGTGGAAGACAGTGTGGCAATTCCTCAAAGATCTAGAAGCAGAAATACCATTTGGCCAGCAATCTCATTACTGGATACATGCCCAGAGGGATATAAATCATTCTGTTATAAAGGTACATGCACACATATGTTCATTGCAGCACTAACCGCAATAGCAAAGACATGGAATCAACCCAAATACCCATCAGTGATAGACTGGATAAAAAACAATGTGGTACATATACACCATGGAATACTGTGCAGCCATACAAAGGAATGAGATTATGTCCTTTGCAAGAACATGGATGAAGTTGGAAGCCATTATCCTCAGCAAAGTAATGCAGGAACAGAAAACCAAACACCACATGTTCTCACTTATAAGTGGAAGGCAAACGAGAGAACACATGGATACACGGGGGTAGACAACACACACTGGGGCTTATTAGGGGTGGGGAGGGAGGGTATCAGGAAGAATAGCTAATGGACCCAGGGCTTAATACCTAGGGGATGGGTTGATAAGTGCAGCAAACCACCATGGCACACATTTACCTATGTAACAAACTTGCACATCCTGCACATGCAACCCGGAACTTAAAAGTTGAAAAAATATTTTCAGATAAAAATGTGAATAAAGCAGACAATTCGTTTGAAATTTAAAAGATACAGTCATGGAAAAAAATATCAATGGGTTATGAAAGTGTACAATATGGTTGAACCCAATTTGGTTTATCATATTTTTAGGTGAACTGTGGGTTAGTTACATTAGCATTTACCTAATTAATATAGTAACCTTAAAAATTAGATACTACATCCTCATTTTACAAACGAAAGAAATAACCACATAATGTTAAGTAGTTTTCCCAAGGCTATACAATAGCAAGTGAGAGGCTTAAAAAGTAGGTACTTGAAGTTAATGAAAAAGCCTCATGTTTTTTACAATCTGTACTCTGCCTGAAGGGGAAGAAGCTCTATTATCATGTGAATGTGATACTGCTGGTGATTGGTAAGGACAGGACATTCTATTGACATAGACTGAATATGTGGAATTATTTAACAAATCGTCTTGAAGAGCTCTTATAAAACAGATAGTGTGCTAAATGTTGAAAATATAGCAGTAAACAAGATGGAAAAAAAAAAAAAAAAAAAACATGCTCTCATACTTGGAGACCTAAGCCGATCAGTACCAGATTTGGGTGTTGTCAAACAAGGTTTGGCTCTCCAATCAGAAATAAATCAACACGTTTTCACATTACATTTCTTTTTCAAAAACATCTTGGCAAGTTTTTGTCATTATGTAGAACACAATGTTCTATAAGTTTATTCTGATTATAAAAACAACATGTGCTTCCTGAAGACATGCTAGGAAATAAAAAATAAAAACATGACCAATTATATAATTATCTAGTGTTAACATTTCTAGGCTCACGTTTTGTCCCTCAAATTAAGACAATACTGGGAATGCTCTTTGCTGTTTATTTCATTTTTACATTACACTTTGAATAATTATTAAGTTATTTAATACCAACTATGAAGTGATTAAAAATATATAAAAGCACAAAGAAGAAAAAAGCCACTAGGTACAATGTGACCATCCCAAGTTTATTATTATAATATTTTGATGTATTTTTTATACATATATATTATAGTAATTTAATTATTATAGCAATTTGACATGTAGAAATGTTAATGTCTTTATTTTTTAAATCATAAATATTTGGTAGTTCATTTCCCTAACTGAGGTTAGTAATATTTATAAAGCTGTGAGATACAGCTGTTTGCTTATATATGTTGGTACATAGTTCTGAATTTCCAAATGATAGATTTGTTGAACTGGAGTTTATTCATGCTAATGAACCTAAGCATTTTCAGTGGGTAGAGTATACACTGTCTAATGGCTTTTTTTGTTTTCTTTGACTGGGTCTCGCTGTGTCATTCAGGAAGGAGTGTCGCAGTGCAGTGGCACGATCTCAGCTCACTGCAACCTCCGCCTCCTGGGTTCAAGCGATTCTCCTGCCTCAGCCTGCCGAGTAGCTGGGACTACAGACGTGTGTCACCACACCAAGCTAATTTTTGTATTTTTAGTAGAGACAGGGTTTCACCATGTTGGCCAGGCTGGTCTGGAACTCCTGACCTCAAGTGATCCATTCACCTCTGCCTCCCAAAGTGCTGGGATTACAGGCGTGAGCCACTGTGCCTGGCCGTCTAATGGCTTTTTAGAATGTTCTTAATTTAAACTCATAAAAGTAATGTCTGTTAGGTTTGCAGCCCTGAATTATTATTACTAACACTGAGCTGTGAAACATCAGGATATTTTACACAAAATGATATCATTTTTGTCTACTAACTTTCGCTTATTTACTTTTAGTCTGCTTAAACCTTTTCCCATATCTTAAGCAGGCATTAGAATTGTTTGCTAGGACAATTCTGTTTTTTTCTTCTTTTTCAACTCTTATTTTAGTATCAGGGGGTACTTGGGAAGGCTTGTTACATGGGTGTATTGCATGGTGCTGAGGTTTGGGATATAATTGAACCCATCGCCCCTGTAGTGAGCACGGTACCTAACAGGTGGTTTTTCAACCCTTGCCTCCTTCCCTCTCTCCCTCCTCTAGTGCTCCCCAGTGCCTGTTGTTCCCATATTTATATCCACGTATAACCTATGTTGAGCTCCCACTTATACGTGAGAATGTATGATATTTGGTTTTCTGTTTCTGCATTGCTTCACTTAAGATAATGGCCTCCAGCTGCATCCATGCCCAGAGCTTTACCAGGATTATTTGACAATGTGAACTTCCAGCCTTGGGGTTGGGCAGTAGAGGCCATGGGAGCAGAGGGAACCTGACAGCCAGTGGGCAGTCAGCTTGAGAGGATGCATAGACCACAGCCCCAGTGTGGGTTCGAATCCTGACTCTATCTCCTAGCTGATGTGTGACTTCGGCTCTTTGTGCATCAGTTTTCTCGTAGGACATTCCAATTATTGTATTCTTTAGCTCCAACACTTATACTTGGTTCTGTTTTGTAATTTCTATCTTTTTATTCATATTGTCTGTGTAATCACTATCGTAATTCTCTTGGTTTCCTTTAATTCCTTGCCCATGATGTCCTTTCATTTTTTGAACATCCTTGTGGGTCAGTAGGGGATACTTTAAAGTTTGATAATGCATATGGAACACTTAGAATAATACTTGGGCTGCCCATAGTAACCCCTCAATAAATATCAGTTCATTGTTAATAAAGAAAAATCCGGACGCAGCCATAGAATTGATCCTATCAATCTCTTACCATAATCTCTTATGAAGGCTCTTTCTAATCACATAAAAATTTTAACTGACAAATGGGCCACTATTGCTATGGTTTAGGTAAATGACAATAAGGATGATTGGTTTTATGTAAGCCTTTGCTGATACCTATAAGATGAATAAACAGTATATACAGCCTCTAACAGAAACAACTAACACTCTTCTCATGTTGGTAAGGCCAGATTAGCCTTTTTAAAATAAAACAAGTTGCTACCAGCAAAAAATGAAAGAGATGGATCAACAGAAAGCCCAGAGCATTAAAAAAAAGTCATACATTACTGGAGAAGAGAATTCCTATTTAGTAAATTCTGTGAGATACGTGTTTAACAAGTTTGATGAAAACGAGCAATTTAAACTGTCACCTTGACATTACAAATGTATTTAAATTTCATAATATCAAAGAGTTATAGTTTTAAAATATCTTTGGAAAGATTAGAAAAAAATAAATTTCTGTGAAGACATCAAATGAAGGATATTTCCTACTGTTTAAAATGATGAAAAATCAAATATATTTTAAATAGTCTATATTTAGAATCATAAAAAGTTTAACAGTGAAAAAGAATTGCCACAGGTGTGACATAAGATTAATGTTATTATCAGATACAAAAATCTCATAGAAGTAAACAAAACATTTTCCTTAGATTAGTCTGTTCTTACAAGGAACAATTCTTTATGGAGAAGAACAAAGGAAACAAAGAAGAATCAGCTTCTAGATTCTTGTTGGGTTCTGGATATGAGCTGACTAAATGTCACAAAAAAGGCTTGAAGTACAAACATATTTCTATCTATTTGGTAAAGAGGCTGAAACTAAGGGAGATTCAGTAACTTGCCCGTATTTATAGTTTGATAATAATAGAGAAGCCACAGTCCTTCCCTACACATATATGGGGGCAAATTCAGTCTCACTTAGGATGTTATTAAGGCAAAATAAAAAATCATGTAATGTTTTTATTAAAGAGTATAAATTTATTTTTTTAAAAAATCAAATCTTGTGTATTATCATAACACCATTTATAAATAAAAGAAAGAAAAATGTAAATAAAGTATGGGATATACTTTTGATGAGTTGTTTTGCATGCCTAAATTAATGGTTATAAAGATGGCTACATGAAAAATTCTTTGACATAAATATTAGGATAAAATGAAATATATAATTCATTCTGTGACCTCATCTAGCTTTTAAAAAAGTAATAAATGTAAAAAAGATTATAAAAGATAGTGGTTTTTTGTTCTATTTTCTCTGTTATGTATTTTTCTATTTTATATGAAACACTAAATATCAATTTAAAGAAGAAAATGAAAGAATGGCATGGATATGTCAGTTTAAAAAAGTCTATTATCATTTCCTTTCATCCCTTCCTTACTAAGGCAGCATATTCTCTTTTCTAACTTGAAATGTGTCAAAGACCACCTGGGTTATTTGTATTCATATTCTCTGCACAATGGGAATATAGATTCATATTTACACAGATGAATGGGGGGCAAGGGGTGACAGGTACTGCTTTATACCAGTAGAGTTTGCTGTTGCAAATTCTCATAATTTTTAAAATTACTTCACCTGTGTAAAGTTTGATGATTCATAATTCTTTGATGTATACATGATTTAAATATTTTAGCTCTTGCCAGCTATTGAGTATAAATGATATAATATTAATAAGAGCCTCAATTTTACTGACTTTTACTGACATCTACACTAAGTGATAACTTGACCATTTAACCCTTAGTCTCCACATAATTCTGAGCATCTCTAAGGTGTGTCCTTATGACACGTGTCTGACTGAATTAAAGTATTCTTGGAAAAATATTACTAGATGAAAATAAAATGGCCATCTAGAGATTACTATAGAATAATATATTAGCCTTTGTTGGGTCCTATATGTGCTTGCCTCATCCTTTCCATCCCTAGCTAGCTAAACCAGTGGGCAAAAACAGGAAAATGTAGATAATCCTATGATGTATAATTATCTTCTCTACTTTTGCCACTTAATTCTTCTAGAATAATTTTGCAATTGATTTTTCAAGAATGTTTTCATGTATACTGTTGTTATGTTGCCAGTTATTACCTTTTGTGGATGCTGTTCTGTATAATAACATATTTGTCTTCAACAATGAACATGATTTCCAAGAATCACACTTGGCCATTGAATTTTGATTGTCTAATGTTTATTGCACAAGGGTGAAATTAGTGACCAAGAAGACCAAAATGTGATATAAAACAAAACTTGAAATTCATCTTTATAAGAAAAGATTCAGCTTATAATTAAACAATTGCATATTTGAAAATAAGTACTATTTCAAAGAAAAATGCTATTATTTTAAGGAACAGACAAAAATAATGCCTTAATACATTAAAAAATTGACACTAAAATTATAGTTTATCCCCCCAAAAGTTACTAGTTATAGGTAGTTTGTGATAGTGCTATCATTTTTCTTGAAGTAGAGATAGATATTCAACCATATAGGGGGACTAATACTTGTAATTTTTTTTTTTTGAGATGGAGTCTTGCTCTGTCACCCAGACTGGAGTGCAGTGGTGCAATCTCAGCTCATCACAACCTCCACCTCCTAGGTTCATGCAATTCTCTTGACTCAGCCTCCTGAGTAACTGGGATTACAGGTTCCTGCCACTACATCTGGCTAATTTTTGTATTTTTTATGGAGACAGGGTTTAACCATGTTGCCAGGCTAGTCTTGAACTCCTGACCTCAAGTGATCAGCTCACCTTGGCCTCCCAAAGTATTGGCATTACAGGCTTGAGCCACCACCCTCAGCTTGTAATTTTTTTAAAAAAGGCTCTAAAATTTAAATGATTGGATATAAACTGCAATTTTAAAGAAATTATTTTAAATGTCTTCATGCATTTCTTTTCATTAGCTATTGCTGTGTAACAAATTATGACAAACTTAATGGCTTAAAACAACAAACACTTATATCACAGTTTCTTGGGTCAGGAATCAGAGCATAGATTAGGAGGATCCTGGACTGAAACCTGTCAATGTTTCATAAGCTGCAATCAAGGTGACAGCAAAGTTGTGGTCTCATTTGAGGCTCAACTGGGGAAGGATCTGCCTGCAGGTTCATGTGGTTGACAACATTCAGTTCTTTGTGAACTGCTGAATTGAGGGCCTCAGATATTTTCTGGCCATGAGCCAGAGGGTATAGTCAGTCCTTTGCCACCACATGAGACTCTCCACATTTCAGCTTATTTCGTCAGACCCAGCAAGGGAATGACACAATACAGAGGGTCTGCTGGCCATACAGAAGTTACAATCTTATGTAATGCAATAATGGAATTAACATCCCATAACATTTGGCTTCTTTTACTGGTTTTAAGAAGGTCACAGGTCCTGCCCACACTCAAAATTATATAAGACACTCATATCAGGAGGCGGGATAACTGGTGATCATTTTAGAGTTTGTCCAACATGGTTTTAAATATAAGAAAATATCCTAAGAATAATAAGCAATATACATATATAATTGTATAAGTGAAAAAAGCATATGAATCATTATTGATTTTTTTCATTGTTTTGGTATCAGCTATTTACTCAATAACAAATGTGGGCATTTTGACAAATAATACTAATAATGATGCATTGAAGGTATATTATAGAACAGGATTTTTTTAGGATATAGAACTTCTAATTTTTACATAAATATTAATACTTTAGTAATACTTTAAATACTTTAAATAGCAATACTTCTAATGGCAAAAACCGCAGTTACTTTTGCACCAACCTAATACTATGAATAAAAAAACAAAAGCTTAAGTAGCATTAGAAAAGATTTGAGCAAAGTAAAAACAGTACTGCATTGTATCCAAGCTAAGGTGCATTAATTGTAAGGTGCACTATTATCTTATATACCACTAAAAACAATACTGTTAATTTTGTACCATGATATAATACTTTTTTTCTATCTTAGAATTGTATACTTACTGAAGGATCTCTTTTAGGCTTAATTTACCACATAAATGTTCATTTATGTTTCATGTATATAAAAGAAAAATGAAGTGAAACAAATTAGGTAAAATATTCCTAAAATTTCTTTATATTTGGAGCCTGGCTGTTCTGAATCGACTTTTGATGCAGAGTAATCCAGGTACATGTTTTCACACACATTATGGTCCTCCCTGGCTCTGTAATACTCTGTAACACCAGAGATTTAGGGGAACAGCATTTCTTAAGGAGTCTGTAAAATAATTCAAAGCTTTTTATGCTGAACTCTAAAACTGGCTTTGTGAGTATGTAGAGCTGGTCTACATTTTCTGCTTCTCTAAGACTGTTGCAAAACATATCAAGCCACCACAGAGCCCAACCTCTTCCTCACAATCACTTTTTCCTAGGGTTAAAATGTGTTTATTGCACTATCGAATCCAAGTTTTCTATCCAAGCATTGACTTCTATCCTACTAGTTTTGACTCTGAAACTTTTGTTGCTTGCTTATATATAGGCAATGACAATTCCTTCATGCCAGGCCAACAGCCATTGTTGGGTGTTTATTGAGTTCAAGGATTATAAAATGTGGAAGAATTGTGCATCATAATACTCTATGAAGTACCATAAGTGTTAGACCCACAATTTCAACTTAGATTTATATTATGCCAAAGTTTATTATCTTTTCTATCCATCATATTAACTTCAAAAATAGCAGTCTACAAAATTAAAGGTTCTTGACTTTAGTGTGAAGCTCTTTTAGATATTTTTAGTTATTTTCCCCCAAAATACACTTGGTGTTTCTCCTATCTTGCATATAATCTAAGGAAAATGTTATTTTCCAAGGCAAATTTGAAGTTATTCCTATAGCTTATATTTTGGAGACTGTAAAGGTGTTCTGAACTCAGTAGGACATTATCTCCAAAAGTGCTTTGATTGCAGATTTCTGTCAACGTATAGGATATAATAATAAACATATAAGCAAAAATACAAAACTGATCTTTGTAAGAAAATCAATTCAGAATATTAAAGCTATATGTTGAACCTTTTCTAAAATTTAGTTTCAAATTTAAAAAAAGTCTCAGTATTTTTACTTTGTACTTTATTCATATATTTTAAGTGATGTATTTCTGTTATAAAAATGTTCTACTTCTCTGCAGAGTTCACAGAAAAAAAGAAAAAGTTCTAGGCAATATAATGAAACTAATACAGTGCAATCATTTAATTAATGTTTGTAGTAACTTAATATTTACATGGGCATTTGCTATAAAAATAAGCTGGAGTACCTGTGTAGTCTTAGAACAGAGTTTAGATAATAGAATAAAAATGTGGAATTAAAAAAATAAAAACTGCATACATGATCAAAAATTTTGCAAAAGAATTGTAGAGGGAGAAATATCAGTGTAACTATACCAATGATGCAAGTCTCAAAAGCTTTACAATGAAACAAATGGGTATATTCATCGACCATTTTTAATAATATTCAACAGTGAAATCAGAAACATTGGAAAATAATGTATATATTCCAGATGAATGCATTAAAAAATAAGAAAAAGGGGCCCAAGTAGCTGTAATTGTTATTCAGTTCGGTCTATAGCACTACTTTCATTAAAACAATAAAATGGTGACTATTTTCATCAGTTAAAGAGTTTTGGTTATGGCAACTGAAATTGACTCTGATTAACTTAAGTAGAAATTTAAGTTTTCTGAACGTTCAGTTCAGATAACCTATGGGAATTCTCAGGAAAGAATAGATCGTAGAAAAGGGTAGGAGGTGCATTTACTATGCAGTAATGAAACTGAAGTTTCAAGTTCTTCCAAGTAATTCTTCCAATTACTTCCAAGTAATTTTTGTTATTTTGCATTCTTTTGTTTTCAAGTGGACCCTCCAAACTGTATAAGCTGTGGTCCCACATAACTTGGAACCTCTTGACTCCAGGAAGCACAATGATTCAATTCATGAGAACACCATCAAAATACAAAAATGCAATTAATAGCCTCTGTCTTTCAGTCTTTACATTATTCTGCTTAAGATTTAAGTTCCTAGAAGAGAGAGAACCCAGTAGGCCTAGCTTTCTTCGGTCATGAGAACACATTGTAACCAGAAGTTAAACAGTCCTAGGAAGGGTACATATAGTGGAGAAGAAATTCATGAAGGTTTACCCCTACATCTATCCTCATCTTTAGTCCTAAAAGTATGCTTTCAAAAAACTTCCCACCTGACATAATGCAAACATTCCATGTAAAAATAAAATCGTCATCCTACCCCTAAGAACATTTTCCAGCTTCAATTCCAAGATTTCTAAGTGGTATTCATTGTCCTTAATTTCCACCATGATCTTGTTCTGGTATATTGGCTAAATATATCACTGGCAAATGGTGAAGTTATATGCAATAGTGAGGAAAAGAAAGTCAAAGGGAAATTTGAAATATATATAGAACGCTAGAACTTATTCCTTCTATTTAGCTGTAATTTTGTATTCTTTAAAAAATCTCTCCTATAGCACTGGAGGGTCTATAGTTAACAATAATGATATAGAAGTTAAAAAGAAATTATTTAGGCACATAGTGAGGGCAAGGAAGCCCTCAGTAAGGCTTTCCTTTTAATGAAAAGCAGCCCCGAAATAATTTTCTTTTCTAACAAAGAGCAGCCTGTAAAATCGAGTTGCAGACATAGAAAGGAATGCTAGAAGCTTGCACGGGGGAATGCTGGCAGTTGCGCCGATAGGAAAGAAGCTACCCGGGAACTATGCACGTTTAAAATGGCGGCTCCATCTTCTCTTCTCTTTGCCAGCCCCGTGTATAGTAAGGAGGAAACAAGATGGCCATGGCCAAGCAAAGACACCATTTGCATAGTAAGAGGATTAGGATGGAGTGGCCAACTTCCTCTCCTGTTATGTAAGCATCATGCCTGGTCCAACCAATCTGTGGGCCTTATGTAAATCAGACACCACTTCCTCAAGCCTGTCTATAAAATCTAGTGCACTCCCATGTGGGCTGGAATTCCCATTCAGTCACTCCTCTCTCTCAAGGCAGAGAGAGTTTTTCTTTTTTCTTTTTCTTTTGCCTGTTAAACCTCTGCTCTTAACCTCAATCCATATGTGTCTGAGTCCTTGATTTCCTTGGCATGAGGCAATGAACCTCCCGTATTTACCCCAGACAGTGACGCTGCTTCAATAATATGTTGTATAATTTGAAATAGCTAGAAGGAGGATATTGAATGTTCCCAACACAAAGATATGACACATGTTTGAAATTATGAATATGCTAATTACCCTAATTTGATCACCATATGATAGAAACATCACTATGCACCCTATGAATATGTACAATTATTATGTGTCAATTAAAAAATTAAATTCGGGAAAGAAAAAAATTAAGTTATTTTCTTAATTAAAAATATATGTATATATTATATATATATGAAGGAGGAAGAGTAGTAGTCACAAATAGCTCATATTACAAGTTAGATATCCAGAAAAAATAGATTGCAAAATACCTGTAGTCTTTCTCCTGTGCTCTGACATTCTGATTAGCAGGAAAGTGATTAGCTGAATGTCAAACAAGATTAAGTTTAGTCTGAACTGGTAATCAAGAGTTTTTTTAGATTGTGCTTCATCTTTCATGCGGATAAAAATGCTCAGTTTCTCAGATCCCTCTCCTTCCCCTGCTTCTCTCCTTCTGTTCAAGTGGATAAGGATTGAAGGAGAATTGCGGGCTTCTGGCTTGGGGAATGAGGTAAGGAGCAGCACCCTGGCCTCATGCTGGTGTGGAAGGTACACAGTGGTTTTTATGCTTCTCCTGAATAAATTTCTGTCCTTCTGAGTGTTTCTGGTCTTGAAGTGTGTAACTAGCGATCGTGTTTCTCTTGGTCCATTGCTAACCTTTCATTATATATTAGCTAAATGGGCCTCAGCTCGGCTCTCACCGATGGCAGACACTGAGGCTCTGCGTGTCTTCCAATCTGTGAGAGCCTGATTCCAGCATCAGCTAAGAAGCCACCTCCCATTACTCTGACAGAGCCGGTGGCAAGCCCACTGGGTCTTCAAACAGCTCCCTGATTCACAGTGTACTGAACACAGCCCAGGAGAGCTAAACTCCAGTGCCTGCCTCACTGCGCATGAGCACACTGGATGTAGGCATGCTAAATCGTTGCACAGTAACTTCTTTGTTTCTTGTTGCCCTCCATTTGTCGAATGCACTCCCCTGCTCTGTGAACCTGATTCCAAAGAAGAAAAATCAGGAGATGTATTTATAGTCCTTTTCCTTGATTTCATGATCCTACAATTGCCTTTTTGTGAAAGAGCTTTCCATTCATCATAATATTAATAACATCTCCTTCTTCCTGGCTCCAATAGATGGATATCTAAGCCTTAATGGAAAATACAGATATTCTAATTAATTACTGTAATTAAATTATGGGATAACCTATGAGCTGAGTCCTCCAAACTGCATTAAGATAGAATTTGGAACATCTTTTTTCTATACAATTGCTTAGCTTATAGAACTGTGCAATCCTATTTTTGTGAATCATTGAATCTGAATATCATAGTTTTCTTCATCTTGGCATGCCAAATTCTACTTTCCTGGGCTTATAGTTGTCTGGAACATTATAATCATGTCACTGGCTACAAAGAAACTACATTACAAAAATCTGAATCTCCCAGTATGAAGAGATGATCAAATGCTAAAATATATACATTACCAATTAACTCTGGCAGAAACAATGTAGCTAGATGGAGTTATTTTTCCAATGGGGTGTTCTAAGCACTTGGCAGTTCTGCTTTTAGAGAGAGTTATTTTCATAATTCAAAAAAGGGGTGTGTGTGTATATATACATATATATTTATATGAAGGAGGAAGAGTAGTAGTCACAAAGCAGGCAGATTATGTACAATTACAATTGTACATATTCTAAGAGTAGTAATAAATCTTCATTTCTGGGCATGGTGGAGTAAGCAGGTACCAGGGTCCATTAGTATACATCTTTGATCCAATTATAGAGTAGCAATCCTCTTTTTCCTGTTAGCGTGGGTCCATCACTTATTCTGACTCCAAATCATCCTTTTCTCTATATTTATCTAACTGCTATCATAGTTTCCAATCCAGTGAAAACATTTTTTTTTTGTCCATTGGTGGAAATAGTGCTCTTGAGTACAAAAATATCAAAACCATGGTGAAAACCAGAATAAAATGTTTTGCTACTGAGTCATTAACCACTGCTTCAGTGGGTTCTAGGCTATGGGAAAAACAGCAACACATATGGGATGCCGGTACTGCAGCCAGGTCCTGCTAGGAGCATTTATTGCTTTAGATCCGTCTAAAATCCTTTTCTGGCCACTTTGGTATATGGGTCCAAATTGGTATAAGTTGCTTTCAAAATTTAAACACGTCAGTAAATATGAGGAAGCAAATCTCCCTAAGACTACAGCATGCAGCAAATTTTTCCTCACACTGAAGTGAATATCCTATGGTTATTGATTCTCAGTTGAAACTTAAGTGATAAGGCAGATTCTTCTATTTTCAGAGAATCTATTTTCCCTCTTCAGTATGCATACAACTTAGCAAGGCCGTTTAGGATGGTTTCTACTCTCCTCTCCAGATTCTATCAGCATGATGTTATTAATAGGTTGCATCAACATCATGCCTTGTATGGTGATGTATTTCTAAAGTCCCACAGATTATGATGTAGCACAGAACCTTAGGGTTGCTACCCTCAGGATCAGATGTTAATGGTATATGGCTGTTCCTACCAGTTAAAGCAAACTGATTTTTATGACCTCCGTTTATTAAAATGCACAAAAATGCATGGGTCAGGTTAATAGCTGCATATCAGCTATGAGGGATTGTATTAATATCCTCCAAAAAATCTACAACATCTAAAGCAAGAGCTGTAAGTAGCGTCCCCAGCTGACTCAAATTATAAGAATCCACTAGCAATTTCCCAAATGTATACTCTGCATCATGGGCTAAAGTGTTGGAAGTAAATTGAGATATACTGGAATCATAGCACCTGAATATTTCAAGCCTTTCATGGTGCAACTAATCTGTGCATTTTTCTGTGGAAATGCTGATTTGTGAGATTGTTTCCTGTCTGTGTCCTTTGCTAAACGATTTGCTCCATGAGGGCTGAAACTGTGTGTGATTTATTCATAGTTGTATCCTAAGTAGCCTCTTTCACTTTCAAAATTTCTCCTGTGTCAGAAGCACTTACAAAATGTCCTTTGTCGAAGATCTGAATTCAAAATTTAGTAAACAGGTTCCTTTGAGATGGTATGATGGATCCTCTTTTAATCGGAGTGTGCACATGATCTACTGGACAACATCCCAAGAGTGTTCTACTGAGCATCAATATGACCAGACGTACCTTAGATTAAGTGGCCCTTTGGCGGAAATAGTCCTCTGTAGTAGCAAAATATCAAAAACATAATATGGTGCATGCACCTCTTAAATGATTTCATAGTGCTCATCCCTAGAGACTTGCTGAATATCTCTATGGGAAAGAATATTTAACTTTATACAAGTGGTTACAAACTTAATTGCAAAACACTATCTGCAGAACTCTCATTTGAAATTACAGAATTCAAATTTTCTGATGCATACTTTAGAAAATGTGTTATGAACAATTAAATTAGAATCTATACGGAGAAAGGTGAATACCAGCTGACCAGTTAGATATGACTCAGGGCAGAGGATCTGGATTTATGTCTTAGCAAGATTACCTACTTTCCATGTGAGCTCAGGCAAACTGTCACCTCTATGAACCATTTCAGTCCCACCATTACATGACTCTCAAAGATATCTCTATAGATTCAGGAGCTGTGAAAACTGAAACAGCCTGAGATTTTCTTTTCAATATGGACAAATATCTCACACATTACTTTTAGATAAATTGGGCAGAAATTTGTTGAAAAGGACATTGTCTTGTTGTGGAAAAATGATAGAATAGACATGTGGAAATTTAATTTTTTCCCTTAGCTCAGATTCAATTTAAAAAACTCCATTTTGGGCCTTCTTATATAAATGTATGTCCCTTAACCATAGCACATGTACATAAATTAGTTACGGAATCAAAACAATTACTATATATGTTTGGCTGTTTTTTATCCTTTGCATCAATGTATATAAATTAACAGTCAATAATACATCAAGATCTTTGTAAAACAATGATTTCACCCTTCTATATTTTCTCCTCTCCTTTCCTTTCACTATAGTGTTTTTGAAAAATTCTTATTCTGAGACTAAATGAGCTCATTTTTATATCTTTGTAGAACTTTTCCCTTGATGTATAAAATACTCTTCCAATTTCTAATCTCTCTTAGCATTTCAGTATGAGATTTTAAAGTTTCCATTTTCACATTTGCATATAATAAGAGAAAAAGGAGGCAGGGCAAATACGTTTTACATGACATGTATCAATAGAAATATATCATTTCGATAGAAATATAACTATAGAAATAACTGTAGGAATTTAAGCGTCAGATATTTCTGTGTCATATATATCAGCTTAAATGCTATCCAGAGGAGAGGATTGAAAAAGAATTCCTGTTAGATACAATGTACTTGGAGGATGAATTTAGTACTAATGGCTGAAGTGCTAGATTCAGGGGGAAATATATTAAAGGGTATGGCAGAAAGTCTTTAATTCTTCAAAATCTGGAGCTGGAGATGTGAGCTACAGATTAGGGCAGACTGTGGCAAAATTGGGAACCCACTGTTGGCATGTTTTTGTCATCTTAGAGTGGCATTTAAGAGCAACAGCACTGAGGCCCCAGGAGAGAGGCTGCAGCTGTACCTACGGATCTGGCAATGACTCTTTGACACACCAGACAGCAGACTTCAGAGAAGGGCAGAGTCACACTCGGAATGGAGGTTGAGCTGCTGATGGAATCCAGACTTAAATGAGACATATCCCTCTCTTAGCCTGCATACATAATTACTACAAGCAAACGTATTGATAATTATTGTAAATCAGATACCAAAATCCAAAATTATAACTAAAATTATTTGTGTATTGCTACACAAAGCTAGATATTTAACTATCACAAAAATAAATAGTTACAGAAAATTAACAAATGGAAAGTCTGTAAATATTTTCCACACATATGAAGCTATAATATCTCCAAATATAAAGTCATTAAATATTTAAAAAGTAATAACAAAAGGAAATGAGTAATGTGTATGACAAAGCTATTCACAAAATAAATACAAATAACAAAAACATGTTCAGCTGCTTTAGTAATCAAAGAACTAGCTAAGTCTGATAACATTTCCCCTGCTATGCTGTATCCATACAGTTAAATCCTACAATGTCACGAATATTACAAACTGCACTGATATTAGCAAAGAAAAATTAAATCAGGAGTTTTATTCTTTAAAGGAGTAGATATTATTTTTAAAAACTATATTTTTTGTATTACTTAGTTTTTCGACAAAAAAACATGTATGCATAGAGAAAGGCCGGGAAAGATATGAAACAACATGTTTCTTAATGAATTTGGAGGATGAAACTCCAAATGAGATGATTACAGCTGTTTTTGTTTTTGCGCTTGACAATATTTTTTCAATTTCCTTATTATTATCTTTTTTTATTTTGAGATGGAGTCTTGCTCTGTCGCCCAGGCTGGGGTGCAGTGGCACCATCTTGGCCCACTGCAACCTCTGCCTCCCAGGCTCAAGCGATTCTCTGCCTCGGCCTCCTAAGTAGCTGGGACTACAGGCGTGCGCCATCATGCTGAGACGGGGTTTCACCAATTTGGCCAGGTTGGTCTCGAGCTCCTGACGTCAAGCAATCCACCCGTCTCGGCTTTCCAAAGTGCTGGGATTACAGGCATGAACCACTGCATCTGGCCTGTTTTTAAATTTTCAAAAAGTAATGTATGTGAACCAATGTTCTGTAAGACCATTGTGCACATTTGAATGAAACTAATGCATATTTTGATGGACTTAGTAATAAATATGAGTCAAAGTAGGTTCATGAGCATAAATCGTCTTAAAAACTATCTGAGACATATTATCAAAGCTAACATAGGGAGCAGATAGCTTTTCAAGTTTATTTTCTTTAAATATAAAAAGCAAATCACTCCAATGCAATTGGTAAGCAACTGAGTAAATACAACCTAGTATGCTCACACAGTTGAATGTTACATGGCAGTCAAAATGAATGAATATAACTACATTAAAGAATACAAGTGACTATTTTCCTTTTACTGATTGAAGAAAGTAACAGAGTTATTTAAAATGCGAAACTTTTTTTTGTAAAGAGAAGAAAAAACTAAAACTGAGCAGCAAATTTTTTAGAAGCAAAGTGACATGACTTTGAAAATCGTAATCTAAAACCAAAGCACAAACACAGGCTACAGAAGAATGACTAGGTTGGGAGGATGGCTAGTTTGAGGAATGGGCAGAGAAGTGGATATGAATTCTTGTTAAGTTTTTCATCCTGAGTGATGGGTGATAAATGAGGTTTATTTATTGTTGATCAACGAATGAAAATGAGGGACATACTTATTATCAACGATGAGAATGTATCATGAACCAATTGTATGATAAATTTAAATTTGTGCACAAAAGGACTACTAAAATCTGAATTAAAAAATAATTCTCAGAATGAATATTCATCTGTTATAAAATATTGTATAAACATTTACTTAATATTAGAAAAATGTGAAAACATTTTTACTTCATTTTGCAAGGATATTATCACTTTCTTAACACAATATGTTGAAAATAGAGCAAAATTCATGTGTTAAAGGGAAAACATAAAAAATCATAAATGAAATTATGTATATTTTTGAACTAAATGAAAAGACAAGATATCAAAATGTGTAGTATGCATCTAAAAACAGAGCTTAGAGGGAAACTTACAGTTTTCAGTGCATAAATATATTAATTTTTGCTTAATCACTAAATGCCCATTAAAGCCATATTGATAATTTAAACTCTATTGGATTATTAAAAGCTAAAATTTCTCACAGTATTAATATTAAGAAAGCAGAACAACAGAAACTCTTATTGAAGTCATATAAATTAAAACAACAACCAGGGCTGATTTTCCCTTTAACAAATTAATTAATTATTTGGTAGTGTGTGGCTACTATCAAAATAGAAATCCTTTGTTAAAGATCTAGTTATCTTTCTAGTATTGATTTCTTGTTTAATTCCACTGTGGTCACATAACATGCTCTACATGATTTCAGTCTGTTAAAATTTGTTGAAACTTAGTGTATGGTAAAGTATAAGATCTCTGTATGTCTTGGAGCATCGCAGAGTATTGGTGAATAGTCAATTTGGTAAATGGTCCGCATCGGCAAATGTCACACGTGTACTTATAAAGAATGTGTATTGGGTAAATGTTGAATATAAGGTTCTACATATGGAAATTTGTCCAACTTTGTGTTTAAATATTTTGTACCCTTACTGATCTTTTACTTACTTGTTTATATCGTTATGAGTGTAATGTATGAAAATATCCACCTGTGACATTGAACTTATCTATTTCTATGTTTAGTTCTGTCAACTTTTGCTTTATCTAATTTAAGGCTGTGGCATCACATGTATACAATGTTAGTATTAGTATGTCTTGCTGTGGCATTGAAAGTTTTATTATTAAAAATGATTCTCTTAAACTCCAGTGATACTTATTGCCTTAAATTCTAGTTTACATGATATCAGAATAGGTATACACACTTGTTTATGTTTTTCAAGATATAACTTATCATCATTTTCCATCCTTTTTCTTTCAACTTTTTCCATGGCTGTATTTATAAAGTATGTCTCTCGTATACAGCATATATTGGAATCATTTTTTAAAATCTTGTCTGACAGTCTTTTATTTGGGACATTTACTTTATTTACACTTAATAAAGTTACTGATAGAAATATGGTTAAGCCTGAAAATTAGCTATTTGTTTTCTATTTGTAGTGTCCATTCCTTGTTCCTTTACTTCTCCTTTCTTGCCTTCTTTCAGATTAATCAAATATGTTTCTGTTATTCAATTTTTTCCATAATCTTGTAAGTTAGGCACATTTATATTATTTTGAGTGGTCATCCTGGAGATTTCAGTGTGGATTCTTGTCTTAGTATGGTCTAATTAAATTGGTACATTCACTACTCACTGAAACATGTAAATATCTTACAATAGTTTAAGTCAATTGTTTATTCCTTTTCACCCTTTGCACTCTCATTGTCCTTGTCATTTCTTTTTCATCTGCATGTTGTAAAGCCCATGAGACATTATTATTGTGTTTGTTTTATCTTGTTAAAAATTGTTTATATTTACTCATTTAAAAAAATCTTTTTAGTGCTCTTTTCTTCCTTCCTGTGTGTTCACACTTCCTTCCTTCCTGCGTGTTCATACTTCTATCTGGGATCATTTATCTTCAGTCTGAAGCAAGTCCTTTAGTATTATTATTAGTAGTATTGTTGTAGTAGATCTGTTAGCAATACATTAACATACCTTTTCTTGTTTTGAAAGATATTTTCTCTGGGTAGTTGATTCAAATATAGAAGATTATTTTTCTTTTATCACTTTGAGATATTATTCCCTTTTTTCTTTTTACTTTTTCAGATGAAAAATGAGCCATAAGTTTTACTGCTTTTCCTTTGAAGAAAACATTTCTATTTTCTCTGGGTACTTTTAAGATTGTTTTTGTGTCTTTAATATTGTTCTTGCCTATTTACTTTTTTCTTTCTGAGATCCAATTACATTTTTGACAAAACTTTTGACAGCATTCCATATGTTTCTCTCATTCTGTTATTTTTTCTTTTTTTCTGTACCTTTATTCTTTATCTCTGTACCTCAATTGGATTATTTGCTACTGAACTTTCTTAGTTTACTACTCTTATCTTCAACTGTGTTCAAACTGTTTTTAACCCATCCATTGTGTATTTATTGCAGATATTTTATTTTTTGCTTATGTAATACTCATTAGATTGCTTTTATGTAGATTCCAATTTTCCATTGACATTCTTGATCTCTTCATTATGTTGTACCATAAGTCTGTTCAGTCTACTATAAAAAATACCATAAGCTGAGTAGCTTATAAACAATAAAATTGATTTCTCACAGTTCTAGGAGCTGGGAAGCCCAAGATCAAGGGAGATTCTGTGTTTGTTGAGGGTTTGCTTTCTGGCTCACAGACATTGCCTTCTTGCTGTGTCCTCACATAATGGAAGAGGCCCATACACTCTCTGGAGTCTCTTTTATAAGGGTACTAATCCCGTTCCTGTAGGCTTCACCCTCATGACCTTAATCTTTGGGAGGTGTCCCAAAGGCCCCATCTCCTACCATCATCACCTTGGTGGTTTGGATTTCAACCTATAAATTTTGAGCATGACAGGACCATTCAGTCCATTACATACCCAAAAATATGTGCTTTTTCCTCTTGGTTTTTAGTTATTTTGGATTCTAGCATGCCTCATACATTTTTATTGGATTTCAGACATTGAGAATAAGAAACTGTAGCATCTCTGCATGGCATTAGATTTTTACTTGAGAATGTGAAAAATTTTTTGTAACAAGGAGATAAAGTAGCAGTGTGTCACCTTGCTTCTGTCAAAGTTTGATTTTAGACTTTGTTGGAGTTGTTCCTATAAATTTCCTCTTACTTTTAAGTCATGGGTCATAATCATAGATGATGACCCTATCTCCAGTGTCATGGTCCTTCTCGAGATTCACGTAAAAGCTCATTGTATTTATAAAGATATCGTCATCTTTACAAGGCTTGGACTAATCTCTTTCTTTTCAGATCATGTGGCTGCTGTAATCCCTGCTCAGCCTCCCAGATGCTATTTTCCATTGGGTTTCTTGGAGTTTCACCCTGTGTATGTGGAGGTTTCAAATTAATGCATTTTAGTCAGGCATGTACATGAGAGGAAAAATGATGGTTCACTGGCTACGTGTATTTTTGGGGCAGGATAAGTAAGATTACAGAGCCATGCTGACTTGTCCCCTTGTGTAATGCCCCACGGACCCCTTTTGGAGGAAGCTTTGCATCTCTTGCACCTTCCTGTGTCAGCAAGTAACTCTTTTGCAAGATAACCAGTCCTACAGTATACCAGCAGATTACCAAATGGTTACAAGTTCCTGATACCTGGTATGTCCTGGGAAAGAGAACAAAAGTCCCTTACTCCTGATGTAGCTCCCACAATCTCCAGCCAGTCAGCACTAAAAGCCCAGGAAACTATTAGCTACCAATTCCTGCCTTGGGGGGGGTGTAGGGTTGTCTCCGGGATCCCACAAGTGCAGCTAGGCTCAAGGTTTAGCTTATAGTGACCTTTCCCTCATTTTAATGGTAAAAAACACACTCCTACGTGGAGATTTTTATCTGCTAATGATACGTGCAATGCATGTGAGAGCATTTAGATGCTGAGCGCATTCACCAACCACAGGTCTGCCTTTGCATACTTGACCTCACCAGTATTTTATGAATGTTTGTGTACAACTCCCATGAAAGGAATTCCTCTTAGGATACTACCTGTTATCTCTCCCTTTGAGCAGCCCACTGTGCCTCTCAGAGTGTAGTTTTGCTTTGCAGTAAACTTCTTTGCCTACTCTTACTTTGGACTTGGTATCAAATTCTTTGTGTGGTGAATGAAGTCAAGAACCTGAACCGGCCCACCGGCAACATTTTCAGATTAGTAAATACTGGCAAGTAATTTTCCAAAGTGGATTAACTAATCCATATTTCCACTAGTAAGGATAAAATTTTCCTTTGTTTCACATCTTTGTTAATTCTGCACATTACAGTACAATTTTATTAGTGGATTTTCCCACCGAGTGACAAAATAATTGTATCCTAATCATTACGAGAACTGAAAGCTGGTCCCCACATTTCTGAATGCACCTCGGGGAAAGTAATATCTCTGTTGATAACTGCTAAACTATGCTCATGTTGTATAGTCAAATAAAGCTATTTGAGTGCGAAGGGAATGCTCCAAAGTTGCGGGCAGCAGTGTAGAGCTCTTAACATATGACGCCCTTTACTGCTATTTTATTGCACTAGTCACTTTTTTTTGGTGATTTTTGTTTAAACCCGTCTCCACATTTGACTGTAAGCTTCATGAGTTGGCTTTGTTTGCCACTGTTGCTGGCAAGTGACAATCAGTAAACACTTGTGGATTGAAATAATTACTGAATGCTTAATGCTTTAATTGATCAAAAACCTGCCATGGCAGAGAAAGAGAGAGATTAACAGTGAGATCCCGGATGGGAAAACGAGAAAGTTACAGTGTTTGCCATCAGACAGGCATGCAAAACGTTTCAAGAAAACAGAGGTCGTCCTCAGAGTTAGAACTTAGTTTAGAGCCCCTGTATAACCACATATTCTGTTGTGAATAGAACATAACGTCTTGAATGGAAAGGTCTCGGTTTGACTTTGCAGAAAGCCAAACTTGTGAACTTGTTACCAAGATTAACATGCTTTCAAGAAGAGTCCATATTTTTTCCCAGTTACCTATTTTGAATAACAGACATGAAGTAATCTTACAGATTCCGATGGCTTATTATTCCTCTCGGCACATCTATATGATAAGCTTTCCAGTTCCCATTTGATAGGTGAGGAAAGTCACTGAAACATTTTCTTGGATGTGGATAGATGGTTTGAAACACTCTCTGTACTATTTTTAAAAAGAATATCACCCACTCGGCTACGTGACAACTTTATTGACACTGTAGCCACATGAAATTTATGTTTTATGGTTCCCCTTTTACCTGTAAATTTACCAATCACAGAGGTTACTTGACCCAGACAGAGCCCTAAATCAATTTCACTAAGTTATTTGAACTTTACCCTGGTGGTGAAATAAATAGCAGTGTATCTACCACTGCTGTGAAGACATCTTGGTACATCAGTGTTTTGTGATAACAACTTTGGAAAAATAAAACACCACACCAATTAGAGATAACCGTATGCTGAAACACAGCTTTAATTTTTTACTATATAAGCAGTCAAAGGTTTTTTTAAAATTATTATTACTAAGTGTGTTTTGATACTATGCTATACTTCTTTTCTAAATGAAGAAATCTATACTATTGATTAAGACTTAGAGCTTCCAACTTTAGTTAATTTTGATATCTACATATGGCATTAATCTCATTTGTTCTACTTGGTGGAACTTTTATAAAATTCTTACTTATTTTAGTTGTGTTCAATGGTCCAAATGTACTTTTTCTAGTCTCTTCCTTGTTTTCTTTCAAATGTTTCTAATATATAACTGTATGCCCACAAAAAGACATGATTTTTGAGATTTATATTTTGTTGTTATCTTGGTATATTAGTTGATAGAAGGGGCTTAATTGTTTCACTGCAAGAGATCAGATTTTGAATTTGAGATTATTATATTTGAAACACAATTGTGCAATAACAAGATGTTCATACAAAGCCTTGGTCACATATCAAGCATTTTATCTCAAGAGCAAGATAATTGGTATTTAGAGGATCTACCCTAGCAGGGAAAGTCAAAGTTAGGATCTCATTGATAGGGAATATATCACAATTGTTTTCCATTCATCGTATGCTGGCTGGGTTTTTCAAGAATTTGGCTGGATTAGAGAGGGTTTTGCAATCAGGAAAAAAAAATGTCCTGGCACTGTAACCTGTGAGGACCCAGAAATGTCAGGGAAAAATAATGTAGTTTTTATAGTTTTTGCAAGTGAATCTTGGATTTCCAAATTGTTAAGTCCAAAGATAATGCTCTATGGAGACTGGCTTCCCTGGATTCTTTGAACCCGCTGCGCACTGATTTAATGAACTGTAAATACACTTTAAAATATACATGCATTTTAACAGTAAAGAAAAAGTCAACAGCTAATATAGTGACTCATGTCTTCAATTTTTTTTTTTTTTTTTTTTTTGAGACGGAGTCTCGCTCTGTTGCCCAGGCTGGAGTGCAGTGGAGCGATCTTGGCTCGCTGCAAGCTCCGCCTCCTGGGTTCATGCCATTCTTCTGCCTCAGCCTCCCGAGTAGCTGGGACTACAGGCGCCCGCCACCACGCCCAGCTAATTTTTGTATTTTTAGTACAGACAGGGTTTCACCATGTTAGCCAGGATGGTCTCGATCTCCTGACCTCGTGATCCGCCTGCCTCGGCCTCCCAAAGTGCTGGGATTACAGGCGTGAGCCACCGCACCCAGCCTCATGTCTTCAATTTTATATCACAAACATTTAAAATGCATATGTGTATTTTATAGATTTAACCATAGCATGTATAGAGTTTGATATGCTGGTCAATTCAATTAACCTGTAATTAACATCATAATACTGTTTTTATTTTAAATGAACATTGCACCGATATTGTCTACTCTTTCTTGTATCTTTGTCACCCAAGAAAAATGTAAACTTCTCAAGCAAGAGCTTTGCTTTAATTTTCTTTCATGGTACTTAAAATCCTTTGCACAATTTATGTTTTCCACATCAATGCTGATGGAAAAATAAAATAGCAATAAGAATGCAACAGATCTGTATTGCATGAACTCTTTGGAGCACAGTGTAGTAAATGTGGAAGGACAGGGAAAAGAGTTCAGCCTGACATTTTGGACTTTGCAATCCAAGAATAAAAAGATATAGAAATCATATTACAAAGAAGAAAGGAAAATGCTAAATGAAAGTCCAATTACATGATGTATACATGTAGAAGAAGGGCTCCCTAAAATAAAAAAAATCAAGCTGAATGTCAGCTGGATTTTTGGCAAAAATAGAGAAGAATAAAATTTCCAGAGGGGGATAAGAAAGAATGAGCTATGCAGATTGGAGGAGGAAAACATTTCTCTTTATTTTTTTTTCCAGGTTACTTTTCTTGTTTCTGGAACAAAATAAAAAGCTATTAATCAGTAAGAATCCGGGAGTTCATAGCATTGTCGTGTGTAGACAACAGTGTCTCTAGGTGGGAATATAGTTAAATTCTACAAGAGAAAAGGAATTAGGATTTTGAAACACACTGTGCATAAAAAGACTGTAAAAACATGTTATTACTCTGTAATTAATACTATTTATTTCCCATAATTTAAAAAAATCCAGTGAATTAGAATGCCTGAAAAGTAATTAAGTATGAAAAATTTGTTTTTTGTTGACACAGTAAAAACTAAATGGAAAATTTTTCTTAATATTCTGTCTTGCTATACTTTTTATTGCTTTCAAAATACATTAACTCTGCATTTAATTTGCATTTTACTTTGTCCTTTAGAGACTTTCATAAATTTTAAGTTTTTCTTCTAATACGCTCTCCATGTTTATTTTTTAGGAATAATTTATACATGAGTTGCATAATGTATAATTCTGGTGCATATACATACATATTTTTATAAATATTGTTAGACTTATATGTGTATATGAAAAATTAAAAGTTTTATATCAGCTTTATGGCATTATAATGAAACAGATTAATAATAAATATTCTAGGAACAAATTGTTGGAATAAGAAAGTATTTATTGAACAAAGAAATTTAGTAGGAAGGGAAGCAGAAAATACTATTTATTTGTTCACACTAATAAGGAAATGCCATAAGGTAAAATATATAACAAATTATAAAAGTACATATTTGAATAATTTATACACAACATGTCTTAAACGTTGAATAAAGGACTCAGTGGAAAATTCTTAGATCATTTACAATATTGTTCCTGAAACTTTAAAAATATTTATGTATGTCTATAAATTTGAGACTCTTTGTGCCTATAATTTTTCTTTATTTAGTCATCTATTGGTACTTTCTTTGGCCTGAAACAATTTCTTCAAATTGATCAGGTTCATACTATATCTAACTTTAGCAGTAGATGAACTGTAAATCTTTCTAATTCTGCATTTTGTGGGATTTGATGGTATAGAATGTGCTATCATTTTCCAGTAAACAAATGTACAAAAATTTGTGTAAATACTTTCATATTTACAAAATCTAAAAATGGATATATTCATTAGTCATATGATCTCTTTCACTCATTTATTTATATCTATATTAATTATACTGGCTCTAAGCTACCACCCATCTAAAAACAACTTTTTGAGAGAAAAAGACACACTACAAATATAAAAATCTTATCAATTGTAGAAACATCAATATGGGCAAGGTCTGCAAACATATGAGTATATATTTATCTACAGGGAGAGGTATGCCTGTCTTCCATAGCTAGCCTTTATTCATTCATTTAACAGAAATACTGAGTCCCTACTGTATGTATGGAAGAGACTAGGTTTCAACAATAGGAAAATAAGTTAGAAGTGGTCTATACCTGAGAATTTACAGTCTCTTACCTGAGATACACAAATAATTTCAATAAAGTGTTGTATTATAATAGAGACGTGGCTATAATACTAAAAAAGAGCACTCATAATGTTCACTATTAATACTACTACAAGATTGCTTTGTGGAGTAGAATCCCCGTTGTTCTACTGGCATGGCTTGAGCCATTCAAATATTGAAGGGAATTCTGGGGTTTCTTTGATTTCAGCAAAGGGATACAATGAGTTGTTTTCATCATTGCATGGCCATTGCCAGAGAGTTTTACAGAGTGTTACTGTTGAGCATCCCCAGGCCAGACCTTGCTCTTATTCAGAAACTAAGCTTATGTCGGCCAGGCATGGTGGCTCACGCCTATAATCCTAGCACTTTGGGAGGCCGAGGCGGGTGGATCACCAGGTCAGGGGTTCGAGACCAGCCTGACTAAAATGATGAAACCCCGTCTCTACTAAAAATACAAAAAAATTAGCTGGGCGTGGTGGCGGGCTCCTGTAATCCCAGCTACTCAGGAGGCTAAGGCAGGAGAATTGCTTGAACCCGGGAGGTGGAGGTTGCAGTGAGCCGAGATCGCGCCACGGCACTCCAGCCTGGGTGACAGAGCAAGACTCTGTCTCAAAAAACAAAAACAAAAACAAAACAAAACAAAACAAAAACTAAGCTTATGTCATCTTATAATAGAAACGTAATGGACGAGAAGGTCCCAAACAAGGCAAACAGAGCCTTCATTAGATGCTTCTGGCAGTAAGGAATTGGAGCTTGGAGTCTGAGTTTTCTCTCACCACACCCCGTCTGCCATCTCTGCCCTCCATCTATGCCATTTCATGCAGTTGCCTCCTGCCCTAGAGCGATGAACATGTTAGATGGAGAAGTTTCTTCTGCAGGAACATTGTTCAAGAACAAATCATCAGGCACGTTTCCTTGACTTCAGATTTATGAAACTTAATCTATTCATTTTCAATCCTCTCTGGAGGCCAGGGACAGATGTGTCTCTCTCCTACTTTAATATCTATTTATTATTTTGTATCTATCTGCCTATTTATCATCTATATAGCTACACACATATACATATATGTATATACATGTATGCGTGTGTATATGATTTCGTAATCTTTGTTCCCTACTACTTTAGCATGTAAAATCCCTCACTTCATATTTATTTTTGTAAATGATGTTTCAATTTTACATTAGAGAACAGCAAAATGTAACGTGCTTGTTAATAAATTGTTCCTTTGTGCTTCCCATGCCCCGTGTACTCTTTCCTATTTTGCTTTAATGTCAATTGCAATATTCCCTACTGAGAATGAAATTGATGTAAAATATAAGATTCATGATTTAATTTTCATTACCCAATTGCTGAATTGGAAGATACTTGGCATTTATAATGTGCCAATTTTAAGAATGGCTAAGACATGTTTTTGTGTCACATTGATTATTCTTAATAAAAATGTATATATTTACTTAACCCCTTATTTTTGCAGAACATATTGATGCTCTGAAAGATAACCCCAGAAGAGTATGAGGAGACATACGCAGTCTACACAGGCCTGTAAGGTAATTTTTAGAATTTGTGCTGGTTCAGTGCCTATGGGAAGCCAGAAATCGTAATCAGTGCATAGCAGAAAGGACATTCAGCTGGTCATAGGGAGTTACTAAGCAGATAAAGACAACATTGCTGAAGACAGCCTTGTGACAATAGTAACAGGATCAGGCCCAGTAATTAGGCTGTTTGTGGCAGTTGATAGGAAAAGACAAAGAATTATCTGTGGTTAACCCACACACGCAGGCACTTTGGTTGCTGAAGAATCACAGATGGCACAAAAAAATTGTGGATCAGATGGGTCCCAAATTATGAGCACTGAAAATACAAGCTGATGTATTTTTCTAAAAGAAGGCCATTTTATACAATTCTTACACAAAATCACAAAGTTGTTTAGAAAAAAATCAAAAAGAACAAACGTAAATGGAAGGATATGCAATGTCATAGTAAAGGGAGAAATAGAACAGAAAAGAGTAATCAGAAGGAACTCTCCACAATTGACCTATACAAATACAAACAAAGTGATTCAGAAATTGTTCCTGTCCTCAAGGGGTTCATAGGTTAATGCAGGACGCATGTGCATGCGCACATACACACACACATATACACACACACAGATGTGTAAATATCTATAAAATAAGACAAGATGTTATAAATACTACAATAAAGTTTAAAAACATGTCTGGGTACTGAGAATTTAGTAATTCTTTTTATGTGTGAGGGTGGGAGATTTTTAAAAGGCCAAATAAAACATGTGATGTTTATGCTACCTCTTGATAATTGAGAAGAGTTTGGAGAAGTAATGTGGACACAAAGTAGGAAATGAAGAATTAGAAATTAGTGCCCAAGGTCAGAAGGGACAAGATAGGAGAATGATTCAATGTAGAGATTGTAGGCAATGCACAAGATTGTATGTTCCTTTATGTGTGTGTATGTGTGTGTGTGTCCTGCCACTAGCTTTCCTAGGGTCAGGTATGATGATAGAGCCGCAAATGGGAATGAGTGTGAACATTGATTGTTAGAAAGCATAGCTGCTAAAAATCAGAAAAGTGTGATGGTAAGAGCTGGGCAGGTCATTTAAGCTTTGCTAATTCTCAAATCAGCACAAACACTTTGCAAGAGATACACACTAGTTAGGTGATCAGGGAGTACTTGTAAAAGGTCAGAAGCTTCCAATGTACTTCCAGTACTTGTCTAAATCATTCTATATAAAATAGAATATCTGATCATCAAAATATTGCAAGGAATATTATTATTTATCCTTGTCTATTAGGAAAAGAAAGCTAAAAGGCAGAAATTCTCGTTATTTTCCAGGTGACTCTTTAATTTATCTAATTATGAGAAACTACACGAATCTTCAAAAAATAGCTTCTGTCTTCAGATTTACAATAAATGAACCGAAGTATTATTGACAGAATACTATAATAATTAAGATTGGTCTAAAATGGTTGAGATTAGCCAAACTCTCAGTTAAAGCAAATGAGCTAAGACTTACAGAAAAAGTAATCTGCCTTAAATGCCATTTTCTCTTTGCTTGGCCCCAAATGGCTGAATAAAAATGCTGAAGCTTCAGTCTCTTTAATACAGAAATAGACTTCAGTATCTGATGCTATCATCAGGAACTATGTATCTTGTGTGAGTGATTTTTTTTTGCTGTGAGAAGCAAGGTGTATTCATTGCCTATTTCTGTGGAACAAATAATCCCTGAACTTAGCAACTTAAAATAATAAACAGTTATTGTTTCATGATTTCTTTGGGTCAGGGATCTGTGTGTGGCTTAGTTGTGTGTTTGTGGTTCAGTGTCTCTCACAAGGCCGAAATCAAGGTTGTGGCCAGGGCCACAGTCCTTTCAAGGCTCACCTGGGAGAAGAAGGATCTGCTTTGAAGGTTATTCACCTGATCATTGTCAGGCCTCAGAGGACCCATTTCCAGGCTCACTCACATGCTTACTGTCAAACACCAGGATTTTGCTGGTTATTAACTGGAGATCTCTCTGAGTTCATTTCCTGCTGTGTGGCCTTTCCATAGGGCAGGTGAAAATATGGTAACTGGCTTCCCTCCGTAGGGCAGGTGAAAATATGGTAACTGGCTTCCCTCCAAGCAAGCAATTAAGAGAAGAAGAGAGATCATCTAAGAGAGAAGCAAAAGTCTAACCTCAGAAGTGCCATCCAATCATTTATGCTGAATCCTGCTCCTTAGACGCAAGTCACTAGGTGTAGCCCACACTCAAAGGGAGGAGGTGTGACAAAGAGGGGAATACTAGGAAGTGGGTGGGGATCACTGAGGGTCGTAACGGAAGTTATCTACTACAATCTGGCTTCACGTTTTAGTGTTTTGAAAAACCATTCACACACTCCAAAATCCCAGTTAGTGGTTTTGTAGCTCACTGCATAATCCTCCGATTTGTTCTCAAGTTTTTAGTTGTCTGTATTTATTATTATAAGCTGCAGCACTTTTTTATTTAGGAAAATAAGGAAATTGAAAACACAAAGGTGTTGCAGAATATGGGAAATCTATACTTAACAAATGCATGGAAGATGATACAAAATCCCGTCCACATTCCATTTCTCTTGTGAAATTTGTCACAGTGGAGGGAAAATAATGCTATGCTTAAAAGCCTATAGGTAACAGCAAACGGTCCAAGTCAAAACAGTTCTGATCTATTCTTCAGAGGGTGTCTAAACTGGAAATATAGTTGACATTTTGTATTAAATGCAATTGAATTGGTTCATGGTTTTTCTCTTTACATGAATTTACTAATACTGTTGTATTACAAACGCTATATTTTATAAGATCCATAGTTTACTTTGTTTTTATCTATCTTTGGAGAGTAATCAAGAGACATAGAAGCAGATAATCAGAAATGTGAGGAAGGGTCTTTAGGGATTACAAATATATTTGTTTCTATAAGTGGAAAGATCTTACTGAAAGGCAATAATTACTAATGGAAAGAGCTCAGTAGCTGGTTTTTAATATTTCAAAATCGCTAATGGAAAATGAACATTTAGCCGTGATAAAACTGTATAGACTAAATGATTAGTTTATTTGCTTTTTTCTGTAGTTATATCACTGAAATATGAAAATTGTCACGTATCTGAAGTTCTCATTAGCATATATTTGCACAAGTGTGTATATATGTGAATATATATGTATGTATGTGTATATATATTTGTGTGTGTGTATATATACACACACAAACATACACACACAAACACACACCTCAATAGTGGTGGTCAAATAAATTATTGTTGAGTAAATTCGGTTGGATGAGCAACACACCAATATTAGTTTTTTTAAAAATGTTGAAAACAACTACTCAACCCCTGTATTTACAAATGAGAAAAATTTGACACAGAAATAAAACTGACTTCTTGCAACACATATAGCCAGTTAGTGGCAAATTTGATATTACAACCAAAACTTCTGATTCTTTTTTTTATTTCTTCTAAAAAAAAAGCAACAAGAACAACAGAAAACGGGATACATGTGCGGAACATGCAGGTTAGTTACATAGGTATATGTGTGCCATGGTGGTTTGCTGCACCTATTGACTCATCCTCTGAGTTCCCTCCCCTCGCCCCGTACCCCTCAACAGACCCTGGTGTGTGTTGTTCCTCTCTCTGTGTCCACGTTTTCTCATTGTTAAGCTCCCACTTATGAGTGAGAACATGAGGTATTTAGTTTTCTGTTCCTGTGTTAGTTTGTGAGGATGATGGTTTCCTGTTTTGTGCATGTCCCAGCAGAGGACATTATCTCATTCCCTTTTATGGTTGCATAGTATTGAATGGTGTATATGTACCATATTTTCTTTGTCCAGTCTATCATTGATGGGCATTTGGGTTGGTTCCATGTCTTTGCTGTTGTAAATAGTGCTGCAATAAACATATGTGTGCATGTGTCTTTATAGTAGAATGATTTATATTCCTTTGGGTATACGCCCAGTAATGGGATTGCTGGGTAAAGTGGTATTTCTGGTTCTAGATCCATGAGGAATTGCCATACGGTCTTCCACAGTGGTTGAACTAATTTACATTCCCATCAACAGGGTAAAAGCGTTCCTATTTCTTCACAGCCTCGTCAGCATCTGTTGTTTCCTGACTTTACTAATTGCCATTCTAACTGGTGTGAGATGATATCTCATTGTGGCAAAACTCCTGATTTTTAACCCTCTTTTATTTTGGCTATAAACCAAGACTCTGACTTCATCTAGGTAAGGGCCAACTTTCTGAACAGGAAGAAAGAAAATAATATTTTTTAATTAGGACAAGCATGAAGACAAGAATCTAGCCTCCCTGGACAGCAGATGTCTTTCTTCTTTCTGCTCCAGGGCCTTGTCCCAAGAACCTACGTAGCTATGATGGACAAGATTAAGTAACAAACCACACAAGGGCTGAAAGCTGCTGGAGAAGTGCTCTGGTCACCTGTCCTTAGGCAGTAATTCTGGAAGGTATTTTGTATGCTTTCATTAGTTCTAGCTAAACTGAAGCCCTCTGGAGGTTCATTGTGACAGTGTTGATAATGTGCTTTTGTTTTAAATCACCATTCCTGTGGTTTGACATACATAGAAATATTCACCGATTTTATGTATATGTTTAGATGATTTGTGACATATATATCGTCAGTTAAATATCATCAGAATCAAAGATGTGGGGAATTACCAACACCCCTTAGTTTCTGCGCGTCCCATTAGTCAATGTCCTACTCCTATCTCTTGCAATAATTGATGACCTTTCTTCATATAGTTTTACTTTTTCTAGAATTTTGTATAAGTGGAATTATACAACGCAATGTCTCATGTGTCAGGCTTCTTTCACAAAAAGATATTGATATTGTGCGTATCAATATTCCCTTCCTTTTCATTGCTAAGCAGTATTACATTGTATGGATGTGTCATTTTTTTTGCTTATTCATGTGTGATAGACCAGTTGTGGTATGCCCACACCACTTTCTAGTTCTATGAACATTCACATGCATTAGGGAGCATATGTGTGTTCATTTTTCTTGGGTAAATGTCTAAAAGTGGTATTGGTAAATCATTTGACAAGTATATGTTTAACTATCCAAGGAATTAACAAAATAGTTTCCAAAGTGACTGTGCCATTTTGCATTCCCACCAGAAGTCATCCTTATCAATGTTTGCCTTGACCAGTCTTTTTAATTTTAATCATTCTGTAGCATGTGTAGTGGTATCTCACTGAGGTTTCAACTTGTATTTCAACTAATGAAGTTGAGCAGGCTTTTGTGTGATTTTTTTTTTTGCCATTTATATATCTTTCTTGGTTATCTCTGCTTCTTTCTGTCTCCAGTTCTTTCTTAAATTATTTGTCATGTTAATGAGTTAGAAAGAAGTCTTTATTCTGGATTAGAGCTTTTTAACAGATTATTACATATATTTTCTCTGATATATCTTTTGCTTTTTCATGTTTAGAATCTTTCAAAAGCAGGAGCTTTAAATTTTGATGGAGTGGAATTTATAATTTTTTTCTTTTATGATTAATGCTTTTTAACTTTCTAACTTAATGCTTTTTTTGCCTAATAAATCTTTGCCTAAGCTGAGGACAATTCTCTTCTCCTGTGTTTTCTTATGGAAGATTTATAGTTTTAGGTTTTCTGAACAGGTCTATGATCTCTTTCAAGTTAATTTTTTGCATATCACTGCTTCCATCCTGTTCCGTTGTTCTATATGTATAGCCTTATGTCAATACTGTGCTGGCTGATATCATTGCACATATTTTGTTGCATATTTTAAGTATTTCATGTTTTTTCATGTGATTATGTTGTAATTTTAATTTAAGTTGCCATTTGTTTATTATCACTATATAGAATTACAATCGATTTTTGTATATTGCTGTTATGCCCTGTTGCTCTGCTAAACTAACTTAATAGCTTCAATTGGTTTCTTTAAGCAGATTATTTAACGTATTCTACTAAGAAGATAGCATATTCATTCTATACAGACACTTTTACATCTTCCTTTTTAATTTTTATACCTATTATTGCTTTCCCTTCTTTACTGCACAGCCTAAGACCTCAAGTAGTCTATGATCATGAAATGCAATGGTTGTAATACATAATGCATTATCCTGAAGCAGCTGGCCCCACAGAGCTCTGACACAGCCTTCTAAAAGCACAGTTAAAATGCCAGTTTAGAGGCAACACTCTGAAAGAATGGGTGTTATCCTTCTGGGTGCATTACATGCATTAAATTAAAGATTTATATGGTTCATTGTCCTCAATAAAAAAGGATGTCAAGGAATGAAAAGTGATATACAATCAGTCTCTAAGACTGAGATGGTTTGTGTTATGCATTCCCACAACTCCGATTACCATTGAACTGAAGGTCGTGGTTCCCAGTGTGGCACACTCTTGCCAGAGTCAAATAAAGAATTCCACTGGGCCACAAGTTATGGCAACTGCCAGGGCTCTTTGGACTTTTTGTGACCAGGAACCAGCAGATGAGAAGAGGAGTCACCATAAATCAGAGGAACCAGCAGGTGAGAAGAGGAGTCACCATAAATCAGAGGCAATTGACCCTGGTAGACAAGAAGACGTAACACTGCTTCCAAGCAGTGAGCGCAGGGGGCTGTAGATGTGCTGAACCCAGGTGATGTACTAGGTGGCTCTGGGTACTAAATACATATAGCAATACTGGCCTGATAAGAGTGTGATTTCCAGGGCTCAGATACTGCAGAGAAAATGGTTTGGGTCACACCAGATAAGCCAGTAAGACCTGCCAAGGTGACAGCGAGGATAAGACTTTAAAATGGATAATGGAGGAGAAATAGAAGGAGTAGCAGTGTGGCCCTGAGCATAAATTTTCAAACAGGCCGGCAGTTAGTTCCACCAACTTTCCGCTTCTACATTTCCCCTCAGAGAGAGAGGGAGAGGCACTTGCACCACACAGGAGTATTGCTAGAACCTGCAGAAAGAAGGTTTGTGGGGTGGAGTGGGAAGTGGGGGCTCTAATCTCTTTCTGAGAAGGTGCAACTGACTGCAGGCCCCTGCTGCTGTCTCACATTTTCCCTGAGGCTATGCGGGTCACTGCTGTGTCTACCCGTGATGGAGCACACCAGCTGTGCTAATGCAGGCCTGTTCCCATGAGATGGGGGACTCCTTAGTGGTTTACTTTGGTTTCAGGACTCCCCATCAACTCTTCTGAGTCTTTTCCATATGGTGCTGCAGTGGTCTGACATTCTTCCTACCCAATTCACTTTCCTTCCCCTTTCCTTTCCTTCACAGGTGTCAGACCAGCATTGTGGTCTAAAGATCGCCCTGCTTTCTTTGGCTCTATTTTTTTTCACAGTTGTTTCCCCAATAAATCTCTTGCATGTCTAATCTCATTTTAGCATTTGCTTTTTGGAAGGCCCAAACTATCATATAAGTCAATATAAAATGAGCGATTATTTTAGACTTTGAGTTAGCATTCTCACAAAGGAAGATACACAAATGGCCAAAAAAAAAGCATGTGAGTTATCAGAAAATGTAAATTAAAGTCATAGTTACATGTCATCTAACACCCACTAGGACTAAAATTAGAAATATTGACAACAGTAAATGTGTGAAAAGTTACAAATAGAACTCTCGATGATTGCTGGTGATTGTATAAAAGATTACTAAAACTCTGGAAGTGCTTTAGCAATTTCGTACACAGTCAATTATACACATACTTTTTGAGGTAAGAACTGCACTTCTATTAATATAAATGCATTAAATGAAAGTTTATGTCTAAAGATGGATTTCTACAAGAATATTCACGGAAGCTTTATTTGTAATAGCCAAAATTTGGTAGCAGCCCAAATGTCCATCAAAAGAATGCATAAAAATATTTTGTATATTTTAACAATAGAATAACACTAATCAATAAGAGGAAATGTAATACTGAATCAGAAAACAACATTCATCTGTCTCAAAATCACTGAACCAGATACAAAACTTACTATATGATTTTCTTTATACACAATTCTAAAAAAATACAATTAGTCTATAGCAACAGAGAAGAGATTGGTAGTCATCCGAGATCACACCACTGTACTCCAGCCTGGGGAACAAGAGCAAAACTCCTTCTTAAAAAAAAAAAGGTCTCCAAAACCTAGTTCATTTTGTAATGTAAAACATCCCCTTAGGGTGTTAAATGTGTGTATTGTTTTATACCATTTAAAAAATCAAGGTCCACCTGGGCATTGATCTGTAGCTGATTACAACCCTGGTGAAACAATAATCCCAAAGCGTTTGAAAGGATTAGGAGTGTTTTGTAAGCATGTTTGGGGTAGAACATGCCTTTATAACTTTTAATCCTCGTTGAGGTACAGTGTGAGTACAGGAGCTGTGTGTGGAATATCCTCGTGTTAGAATCATTCTGCTAATATAGTGGAGAACAAACCCTCCCCCTTCATCTCCCCTCTTCCATCGTCCTGAGGTTCTAGTGTTGAAATAAGAGCAGTGAGAGCAAGCAAGAGTAAGGAAAGAAAGAACTAATATTCACTGGGTGCCCACTAAATGTTTTGTCTATTTTTTTCTCACCGTCCATAGCCCTATGAAGGATGTGTAATGACTCATGTTTTTACAGTGAAGGAACAGGGAAGAAAGCAAGCTGGGGAAACTGAGCAAGATTATCTGGCTAGTAAGAAATTGGAGTTGAAGGCCAGGCACGGTGGCTTACACCTGTAATCCCAGCGCTTTGGGAGGCCAAGGCGGGCAGATCACCTGAGGTCAGGAGTTCGAGACCAGCCTGGCCAACATGGTGAAACCCGTCTCTACTAAAAATACAGAAATTAGCTGGGTGTGGTGGTAGGCGCCTGTAATCCCAGCTACTTGGGAGGCTGAGGCAGGAGAATCGCTTGAACCCGGGAGGCGGAGGTTGCAGTGAGCCAAGATTGCACCACTGCACTCCAGCCTGGGGGACAAGAGCGAGACTTCGCCTCAAAAAAAAAAAAAAAATTGGAGTTGAAGCCAGGTCTCTCTGACCCATGAGCCCAAACCTTCTAGGTCCACATCAGCATTTCTCAACTGCTCTCCCCAAGGGGACATTTGGCAATGTCTGGAGACATTTTTGACTGTCACATCGTAGGGGTGGGGGTGGAGATGCTACTGGCATCTAGTGGATAGAAGCCAAGGATGCTGCTAACCATCCACCAGTGTGTAGGATAGCCCCCATAGACAACAAAGACTGACCCAGCCCCAAATGTCAATAGCACCGAGGCCCAGAGAGCCCAGTCTGTGTTAGGAACAGGAAGAGGACAGGCTTCCCCTGCAAGTGCAACTTGTGTTCCCTGGAGTGGCCTGTCTCATTTCCTGAGAATCTCTATAAAACCTAGTTTGAAAATATTTCATATACAAAAAAGTAATTATATTTGAAGTAATTAAACATCAACCAAGGACATGACTGTGACCTTTGTGAGAGAGAAAGAGGAAGAGGGTGGGGGGAGAGAGAGAGAGGGGAGAGAAGAGAGGGGAGAGGGGAGATCTTAAGGCTTGCAGCAAGTGAAATGATACCATTTGAGTCTGATTTCAAATAGAAAGAGTATTGGATTTGTGATTAGATATTTGCCAAAGATCAACTACCCAGTGTTTAAACGGGTATTACATAAAAGGACAATAACAAATTTGATCAATACTAAGTTCTAAATCTGTACTCTGTATGGTAAAGTTATACGGGAGAGCAAGAGAGAGCTATTGTAATAGCGACCATTAACACAACATTTTTGTGAATGTGACACCAAATCTCTACAAACAAGTGATTACATTCTTACCTTGTTTTGCAATTTCTACCTTTTATGATAATAAATCACTTCTAAGGGTTTCTCATACAAATTTTGAGGAAAAATTCAGATCTCCTGACTTGGGGCTATTGGTTTTTCTGTCCTGTTTTTAAAATACATATTTTAAACTTCCCCTTTTGGAGCCAGAGAGCCAGTTATTGGTCCTTGCAGCATGTCAGATCATTGAGCAATTTCTCAGGTTCAATAAAACAAGATATACTGTGTTCTGCCTGCCATTAAAAAAAAAAAACAAAAACCCATGAATGACACTTGGAGTGTTCCAGATTGACTACTGGCTGAGCGTGTGTGTGAACAACAGCCGCACCTTCCAGCTCTCTCGGGATTAGTTGCTCAGACATGAGAACTTTCACTGAAGAGCCACGGCTGGCTCCTACAGACACTGTCTCCTTACTGGCAACCTTCAGACACAGCCTTTGGGACCAAGGACATGGTTGATGTTACCTGTGCTGAAGAACAGGAGATATGGTTGCTACTGGTCTACAGTCAAGTCTGCATATGACGGGCTGGGGTGCCCATGTGTGGACGTGTGCAGCTCCGGTCCCTATCTAGGGACACAAATCGTGATCAAACTTAAATTTTTGTCAGGAGTAGCTGAAAAGCACTATACATTTCTCAAGTGTGATGACAGAAAGCAAAAGAGATTGTGCTGAGGGTCAAACGCTTTATACAAAGGAAGTGAAACAGGTTGCACTTCTGATTGATGGATTTTTAACCCAGGCAATCCTCTGAGCATTTTGGGTTCCTTCCTCGAACTTACAGAGGCGTAGCTAATTCAGAACAGCTTCTGTGGATGGCCTTCTCCCTGCATCGCCCTTGAGCCCTCCCCTGGTTCCCAGCCTCTCAGGCTCACAGTGGAGGTGTGCTGCTGAGGAAACAAGGTCAAGTTGGCAACCAGCACTCATTTCGAAAGGCATCCTCCAGTCCTACAGGAGATGGTCCTTCAGGGCCCTTTGAAGGGCCTGATCTTCGGTGTAAAATGAGCATCTCCACTTAGACTTTCTCATTCAAAGATGTTGATCCTCACCAGAACTGAGGTGCTCACCTCTGCCTGTGCACCTTGCACAGGGCAGTCCTGCTGGCCTTTGGTGGTCCATCACGGTGGCTGGTTTTGTGCTTAGTTATGAGGGTCTTCACAAACCTCTTTTACCCCATAACATCCCATAAGCGCAAACTCAGTAAACATTGAAAGTGCCTGTAGGAAAAGCCTCACAAATGCTATAGAAACGGGGAGGTTACGTCAAAGTGGGGACATGATGGCAAATGTTGCAGAACCTCACTGCAGCAGTGCATTTGGTGGTATGAATTATTCCAATATACAGAGAGCAAATTAGTACTGTCCTACCCTAGTGCTCTATACCCACCAGCCTGCAAAATAGCTGACCTGAGAGAGGTGGAGGGACATTTAGGGAGCATCAATTGAGATGGCTGTTGGCTTGGAGAGGGTCACAGAGGCTGGTAGCTGTGTGGACTTGCAGGCAGCCCCAAATGCTCACCTATGTGCAGAGTCAGCATGTCCTCCCTCCCCTGGTAATGTGGTCGCCTGCATCTCTGTGGCCAGGGCTCTCGTTCATCATTCAGTCTGATGGCTTGAGTGCCTCTATGTTTGCTACATGCTGAGACCGTATTCTAGTGCCGTATTCCGGAGGTTCTGGGTGTACCTCCAGATTTAAGAATGCAAATCTGGAGGTACACCCAGTGGATTCAAAGTAGTCTCATAGAACAAAGAGACTTATATAGTGACCTTTGCTGCATCCACAGTATACACCACAGAGGTCTCTGAACTGAAAATGAATGTGGAAGCAAGGGAACAGGTGATGTTCAGCTCTCAGATCTCACATGGCATTTATTTGGCTTGAGGTGCCCCTTTCCCCCCGTCCCCTGGCTGTGGGCTCATGGATTGGCAGAGCCCGGTTATGGCTTCCGTTTTACTTGCAAATATCCAGAGGAATGTACGATCTACCAGAAAATTGTGCTCAGGCATCCCTTTGTCACATTAAAAGCATTATGGACACACGACATTTTATTAAGTATTTTGTTCTGGTATCACTTTATTAAGTAAATTATCAAAATCCTTATTTAGCCATGGACTCTCATTAAAGCATGTTCTGGAAACCTTGGCCAAGGTTAGGAGCCTGTAAAGTTTGATTCATTGCAAGAGAAAAGTGATTAGCAGTTGGAGAGTGACATTGATGGGCCCCATTAAAAGGTCATTGGATGTGGTGGCGGCAAGCGAAGGTTGGTGTTGGAGGTCAGCAGGATGCCCTGATTTAGAACCAAGCTTACCTTTGCATAACCTATAGTGACACTCTCTTCATCTCTCCAGGCCTTAGCCATGTCTCCCTGAGGCTCATACTGTTTGGAATTTCACAGGCTCATTTATCAAAAAAAAAAAAAAAAAAAAAAAGGCTTTTAATTTGGGAGACGGCTTGATTTTTCTTTTATTAATGATGCACATTCAAAATAAACAAATGCCATCTCCTATTGGAAAGGGTATAATCTCCAAGTGTAAAATTGAACAAATTTAGCTTAATGGGAAACTCACAATGTTGACCTTTTTCTCAGTGCATTATGACTGGTGATAACCTTGGCGCAGACACATGCCAGTTCTTTTGAAAACCATAGGTCCAGCTCACATCTGCAAAGATGGAAGGTGGCGGGAAAGAGAAATATTGGGGGCAAGGAAAAGGCCCTAGAGAGAGTCAGGCGTTGAAGCAGTGGCTCAGGTAAAAACTTAGTGTCCAGAAATGTACAATTAGCAGATTAACTTTTTTTTTTTGATAGAGATAGGATTACTTGTAATTTTTTTCCTAAAAAAAAGTCATGGAGTGTCAGATTTTTCAGAGCACTTTAAATCCTTTTTACCCTCTCCTGATGTCTACAAATGAGAAATAGCTCATCAAGTTACCCAGGCTGGTGAATGAGAGCCTGCCAGCTCTTTCTAGCAGTTTTGGGGGACTCTTGTCTCTCCCAGGGTAGTAAAAAGCATACTAGGCTTTGAGACAGAAGGTTTTTCCTCCTCAAATTTTGTAGTAAGTGTAATTTTGGCTTCCATGTAATTCTGGACATTAGAATATTATTGTTTCACATATGCATTAAAATTCTATATTATGAGTATCAGACTGCTCCTCTTTTTTTTTTTTTTGAGACAGGGTCTTGCTCTGTTGCCCAGGCTGGAGTGCAGTGGCACAGTCACAGCTCACTGCATGCTCAACCTCCCAGGCTCAAGCAGTCCTCCTACCTCAGCCTCCCAAGCAGCAGGGACCACAGGTGTGCACCACCATGCCCAGCTAATTTTTTATTTTTTGTTAAAATGCATCTCACTGTGTTGCACAGGCTGGTCACAAACTCCTAGGCTCAAGCAATCCTCCCACCTCGCTTCCGAAAGTGCTGGGATTACAGGCATGAGTCATTGCACCTGGCCCTGCTCCTCTTATATCTAAATAAAGTGCTGTTAAAGAAGATGAAATGACCCATACATCTTGCTCTCCAAAAAGAAATGTGCACTCTGCTCTGGCTGCTCATCCCACTGAAGCTGACCATCAAGCACACCATTGTACCTCCTCGGATCTTGGTTTTTCATCATTAATCCAGGGGCTTGGATGACATGATCATAAATAACCCAATTCAGGCAGTGCATGGGGTCTCATTCCTGTAATCCCAGCACTTTGGGAGGCAGGAGGGATCGCTTGAGGCCAGCAGTTCGAGACCAGCCTGGGCAATATAGGGAAATACTCTGTCTCTACAAAAAATACTAAAAAGAAAGGACCCAGCACAGCGCCACAGTCTATGTTTCTCTAACCCTGTCCATTTCTTTTAGCTGAGTGTTCTAGACATTGAGAAAACTGCTGTCTTGGTAGCCTCTGAATCCTCTTTGAAATTAAGCAGCTTATTCTTTCCTTTGTCTCTTTACTTCATTTTCTTTAGTTCTGTCAGTTCTTTTAATCTAGAATTGATAATTTGGCCCTTTATAAGGTCTAATCTAGGGTTTTTTTTTTGGCTTAATGATTTTTTTGCTTTTAAATGATTTGCTGGCCATATGGAGATTTAAGAAATTGTTAAGGGGTTATGAACATAACTGTTTTTTTTTTATTTTTAGTGATGGGGTGTTGCTATGTTGCCCAGGCTAGACTTGAACTCCTGGGCTCAAGTGATTCTCCCACCTTAGCCTCCTGAGTAGCTGCGACTATAGGCATGCTACTGCACCTGGCTCATGAGCATACCTTTTTGTAAAGTTTTAAAAAGTACTCATTCATCTTTTAAAAGAATTATTTTGATTTTTTTAACCCAAGTTATTACAGGGAAATGTAAAAGAGTAGGATGTTTGCCCTCCTAAATAAGTTTGAGATCCTAGAGAAAACCCTGACATAGATGCAAGTTCCAGGTTGCAAATTCTATTTTCAAATCAGTTGGTTAGTAATTCTTTGCTTCCAGTGACATTGAAGGAGGTACCCACTAAGTTGTTTGGTGGTAGGCCATTAAAAATAATAATTCCTGGTGATGCTAGACTACGGTCTGGTTTTTGGTATATAATTTGCAAGGAGTTCAGAGAATTGAGTGACCTTGATAACAAAATTATTTCCATTCTGGCCGGGCGCAGTGGCTCACACCTGTAATCCCAGCACTTTGGGAGGCCGAGGCAGGTGGATCACGAGGTCAGGAGTTTGAGACTAGCCTGGCCTATATGGTGAAACCCCGTCTCTACTAAAGATACAAAAAACTTTTAGCTGGGTGTGGTGGCCCATGCCTGTAATCTCAGCTACTCTGGAGGCTGAGACAGGAGAATTGCTTGAACCCGGGAGACAGAGGTTGCAGTGAGCCAAGATCGTGCCTCTGCACTCCAGCCTGGGTGACAGAGTGAGACTCCATCTCAAAAAGAAAAAAAAAGTTGTTTCCATTTAATCTACTTTTTTTTTTTTTTTTTTTTTGGTGAGACAGAGTCTCACTCTGTCGCCCAGACTGAGTGCAGTGACGCCATCTCAGCTCACTGCAACCTCCGCTTCCCGGGTTCAAGCGATTCTCCTGTCTCAGCCTCCAGAGTAGCTGGGATTACAGGCATGGGCCACCACACCCAGCTAAATGTTTTTTGTATTTTTAGTAGAGACGGGGTTTCACCATGTTGGCCAGGCTGATCTTGAGCTCCTGACCTCAAGTGATCCACCCGCCTCGACCTCCCAATGTGCTGGGATTACAGGCATGAGCCACCACACCCAGCCTCCATTCCATCTACTTCTATTTAAGTGAACAAATTTTCTTGGCACTTACGTCTCTAAAATGAAAAATAGAGAGTTGATACCAAACCATCTCTTCCTGGTATTAAGTGATAATCATACACACATGAAGTGTTTGAGGGAAAAGCCCAATAAAATTCTGTTTTGTCATGCTTAAAAATTATTTATCAAAATGTGTTCTGATCATTTGTATACTAATAATAATGTAATGAGAACTCAATCCAAAAGAAAAATAATTTTTACACTTAGAGTCTTAAGATTTCAGGAAAGAAAAAATCTTAAACTTCAATTTCTATACATGTTTTTACAATAGAAAGATGATAAAATAGTTAACAACAGACTTGAAAATGGATTAGGATAAAATTCAGCAGTAGGGGTTGGAAATATGAATTTAAGGAGGAAAAGGAATGATGTAAAATTTCCAACTGTTAAAATCTTATGATATTTTAAAATGGATGATGGTGGTGGTTAAATTGCTGCAGTATTCAAATATATATTGGATATATTTAAGAAATCTATGTAAGTTATATTTTAAAATCTCAATGTTTAGAATATAACAGAAATTACATCCTTTGTGAGTAAAACTTACATAAAAGTTTAGATTTCAACTTGATATGTGTGAGGAGGATATACAAGGGTTTCCAAAATTATTTTAGCAAGTACACTGGCTTCATAAATATATCACTTTATACTTACACAAACATTTCTATGGATTAATTTCTAGAAGTGACACTGATATATCTGAAGGTGTACACATTTACATTTTGTAATAGGTATTGCCAAATGGCATACAGAAAGGTTGTGCCAATTTATGTTCCTGTGGATAATAGTGTAACTACTGTTTCCAATAGAGAATTACATTATTTATCAGATCACTTTGCATAGCAAATTTGGGCCTGTAGTGAGCAATTTTTAAAGGAATGCAAATGTGGAGAGCTACTTTTCCCCACTTAGAATTGCTTGTCATCAATCCAAGTGAATCACTACCTCTCCTCGAAGCAAGACTACAGTAAGACGTGTCCCCCCTTTCTCTGATCTAAATTGGGTCCCCATGCTATCATTGCTAATTTCACCTTTTATCATTCTTTCATAGTAACTAAGAGAATTTGTAATTATCCATGCAAAATGCTATCTCCCTCAGTGGGTTCTTAGCTCCATGTGGGCAGGGAATGTGGCTATTTTCCACCCCTGTATCCCCCTTTGCCTAGCCCAGTGCCTAGCTCATAGTGTATGCTTAGAAAAATAGCCACTGAATGAATGGGCTGAGCGTTTAAGTGAGGGGAAATATCAAGATGCAGGATCATAATACACAATCTTCATTGCCACTAGCCACATGTGACTATTAAAATTTAATTAAATAGCTATACTTACCCATAATCTATGCACTCTGTAGCCACGTGGGGCTAGTGGCTATGATTTGAATAGTATAGATTATAGAAGATCATCACAGCAAGTTCTACTGGACAGTGCTGATATAGGATGATTGTACATTCATTCTCAAAACTATCCCTATGCTTGGCACAAAGTAAATACTTAAGAAATGTTTGATTGAATTAATGAGCAAATAAACACTGTATCTCCCTCTCTTATTCTTGAGCTACACGTTTTGATGTAGAAGTTGCTTGTACCAAATTGCCAAACGTTCTCTTAACTTGCCTAACACATTACATTTCTTGCCACAGAGTGGCTTGAAGAAGCCAGCCCCTTTTCCTGCCCATTTGAAAACACATTTGAATAAAATAGAAAAAAAACAAGCAACGTTCTGCAGTGGAAAGAATCCCTTGGATGTGAATCTGTGTGTGGACCCTATTACTTGTTGGTAGTGACCTTGGGCATGTTTTCTAACCTCTGGCCCTCCATCTCTTTCTTTGCGGATTATAGTAATGCCCACACAGCATGGGGTTTTGTGTACATGAAATGAGGGTGTGTGCATGCGAAGCATCTAGTAATGGCATGGCTGGCACATGGAGTTCAAAACAGTAGCTCAAAACTTGTTTATAGCAAGGAATGGTGGCTCATGTCTGTAATCCTAGCACTTTGGGAAGCTGAGGCAGGAGGATTGCTTGAGGCCAGAAGTATGAGATCAGCCTGGGCAACATAGCAAGATCTCATCTCTACCAAAAAATAAGACAAAACAAAAAATAACTGGGTGTGGTAGCTAGCTAATTGGGAGGCTGAGGCAGGAGGGTTGCTTGAGCCCAGGAGCTTGAAGCTATAATACCATGAGCTATGATCACACCACTGCATGCACTCCAGCCTGGGTGACAGAACAAGACCTTGTCTCTAAAAAAAAAAAAACCAAAACCCCCAAAAACTTATTTATTCTCAGCAGCTTGCATCCTGCAAACTTCACACCTGGATTATAAATGAAAACACAACAGCTGATCTCCTATATCCTCACACATTTTGGAGGGCTTATTTTCTGCAGAATCTAATCATTGCTAATCATTTCAGTTAGTGAGTCAGCTAACACAGGTGCTCATTTGACCCCCCCCCCAATATTGGGCCCATCTTGATAGTCTGCACAGATTTTCCACACTAGTCAAATGACTGAGGCATGGAGCGAGACTTCCTCCTCCCATTCAGACTACCTCATGGTGTTTCTGCAATGCGGAGAAAGTACCTGCGGCCCTGTGGGTTTAGAGTTTTCTCGTCTTAGACCTTGGAAAAAAAAAAAGGTAGGGGAGGGGGGATTTCTAGCCTTGCTCTTAGATTCTTGTTTCCAAATCCCACAGCTCCGTTAATGGTGTATGAAAACAGAATTCTATCTGCATGATTTGAAAGGGTTTTCACATAGTCTCTCATTTACGAAAGAATAACCTTACGAAGCTGATGGCTCAGATAATTCTCTCATTTTTTTCCTGCTGGAAAATCTGAAGCCTAGAAAGGTTGTTTGTTAATGTATTTAATAATCATTTTTTGAACACTCGCTGCAAGCCAGGAGTGATCTTAAGTCCAGGGAAACAGAGAGAAAAGCCATAGCTTCTTCCCTGGCTGGTGGGGGAGGCAGAGAAGTCAACAGGAAATGTCAGTACAGGGCACTAAATGCCGAGATCACGATGATGGGTGAGTAGGGATGCACCCAACCCAGGTCTTAGGGTGCAGTCTGGCTTCTTGGAAGAGGCCTCAGTTGTGGCACTGAAGGAATTAGTCAGGAGAGGAAGCCCTGAAGGGACATACTCAGATGGGGACTGTACACCTCTCTGGTGGCAGCATCTGAATGGTAAGGGGCTTGAAGTGAGAAATCTATTAACAGTGGTTCCAGGCAAGAAATTCAGCGGCCTTAATAATCTGAGACAGGGTGTGGAGGAGAAGAGATGGCTTCCAGAGATATTGGGAGGTAGCGACATTGCCAGGTTTTAGCTGTAAGCAAACTTATATCCTAAAGCTCTGTTTAAAGTGCACAGCAACATGCTATAATGAATGCAGAGAACCATTTAGGAGCTCCCAAAGAACTCTGCTGGTGACAGCTAGCCTGACTTAGCCTTTTGACTGTTTCTCCTCTGTGCTTTCAGTGGATGTGCTTTACGTCACCTGCAGTCACTGGTACCATTGCTCCTATCCATGGAAAATGAGGCTACATTTTCTAATTGAACCAAATAGAGTGTGACTGAAGTTCATGGAAAATGAGCAACTTCATGTGCCATGAAGAGTCAAAGGCCCTTTCCAAGCCAACTCCATCGTGCCCAACATGAATTATCCCCGTATGTCTGCAGAGAGTTTGTTGTCCAAGTATCACAAAAGCAAAGGGCCTCTCGTCCTTATGAAACTAACTTCTTAAAAATACCCCAGCATTTGCCAGTTCAATAGTTTTGGACTGACTTATGGGCATTAAAACCTTTTTCTCTTAAGAGGAAAAATTCCCAGCCAGGCCGAGAAAGCTCATATCAAGTTTCAGCTTGATTCATTTCAAAACGACCATGAAAATTGGGACATTTTCTCCACACCACAATGGGTTAGTCATGGAAATTCTGCCTTAATCGCAGCTACTATGGCCACAGCCATGAAGCATGTGCTCTGTGCCTCTGAAAAGTGATGTGACAGTATTGGAGAATTTCTCCCCTTCACTGTCGGAAAGCAGAAATGCATTACAGTTCATGGTCTATGGAAAAATGCCAGGGTAACCTGAGGTTCCCTTTTCAGCAAGCAATCTGAAATTTGATACTTTTTTTTTCTGTATGGCAGTTTGGTTTGGTAGCTGTTTCCAAAAAGTGCTCTTTCCAAACTAAAACTATACAAAGTTAAACTTAGCAGAAATGTGCATTAAGCTGGGTGTAGTGGTTCACGCCTGTAATCCCAGCACTTTGGGAGGCCGAGGTGGGTGGATCACCTGAGGTCAGGAGTTTGAGACCAGCCCGGCCAACATGGTGAAACCCCGTCTCTACTAAAAATACAAAAATTAGCCAGGTGTGGTGGCGCGTGCCTGTAATCCAAGCTCCTCGGGAGGCTGAGGCAGGAGAATTGCTTGAACCCAGGAGGCAGAGGTTGCAGTGAGCCGCGATTGTATCACTGCACTGCAGACTGAGGGACAGAGCAAGACTCTGTCTCAAAAATATATATATATATTATATTATATTAATATATGATATATTAATATAATATATGATATATTAATATAATATATGATATATTAATACCATATATGATATATTAATACCACATATATGATATATTAATATCATATAAGATATATTAATACCCTATATATGATATATTAATACCCTATATATGATGATATATTAATACCCTATATATGATGATATATTTATACCCCATATATGATGATATATTTATACCCCATATATGATGATATATTTATACCCATATATGATGATATATTTATACCCCATATATGATGATATATTTATACCCCATATATGATGATATATTTATACCCCATATATGATGATATATTTATACCCTATATATGATGATATATTTATACCCTATATATGATGATATATTTATACCCTATATATGATGATATATTTATACCCTATATATGATGATATATTTATACCCTATATATGATGATATATTTATACCCTATATATGATGATATATTTATACCCTATATATGATATATTTATACCCTATATATGATATATTTATACCCTATATATGATATATTTATACCATATATATGATATATTAATATAATATATATTATATAATATATATTAATATATTATATATTATATATTATATAATATATATTAATATATTATATAATATATAATATAATATATTAATATAATATAATATATTAATATATTATATAATATATAATATATTATATAATATATTAATATAATATATAATATATTAATATAATATATATAATATTAATATAATATATATAATATATGAATATAATATATTATAATATATTAAATATATTATATATTAAAATATATGTTTAAAAAACATATTATAATATATTATATTTTAATATAATATATAATATATTTTAATATAATATATAATATATTTTAATATAATATATAATATATTTTAATATAATATATAATATATTTTAATATAATATATTATATATAATATATATTATATATGTAATATATTATATTTTAATATTATATATATAATATATATTATATATATTATATAATATATAATATATAATATATTAATATACTAGATAATATATTTTAATATAATAGATAATATTATATTTTAATATAATATATATTATTATATTTTAATGTAATATATATTATATCTTAATGTAATATATATTATATTTTGATATATATTATATTTTAATATTAAGCTGAGTAGGGATTCTGAGTAGCAGAGTTCTTTGGGAGCTCCTAAATGGTTCTCTGCATTCATTATAGCATGTTGCTGTGCACTTTAAACAGAGCTTTAGGATATAAGTTTGCTTACAGCTAAAACCTGGCAATGTCGCTACCTCCCAATATCTCTGGAAGCCATCTCTTCTCCTCCACACCCTGTCTCAGATTATTAAGGCCGCTGAATTTCTTGCCTGGAACCACTGTTAATAGATTTCTCACTTCAAGCCCCTTACCATTCAGATGCTGCCACCAGAGAGGTGTACAGTCCCCATCTGAGTATGTCCCTTCAGGGCTTCCTCTCCTGACTAATTCCTTCAGTGCCACAACTGAGGCCTCTTCCAAGAAGCCAGACTGCACCCTAAGACCTGGGTTGGGTGCATCCCTACTCACTTAATATTAAATATTAAATTAGATATTATATTTAAATATTAAATATAATATTTAATATATTATATTTTAATATATAATATATATAATATATATATGCATTAAGAGTTTAAGAGTGGCTTCCCCTGAGGTATTCGGACCTTCCTCTTACTCATGAGTGACAGAAATAGAGCAGTCTTCTCTGCCATATGTCCTGGAGACTCTTGGTAAGTGTGGCCAGGCTTCACTGTGCATAGGTCTTCTTAGTGCAAACCTCAACCAGTAAAACAGAATGGGCCATTCCGCCTTCTCTGCATCCATAGCAGAGAATGCTTCTTCAGCCTTGAAGCTACTCACATCCCGCTAGGAGCCACTTCTATAAGCTACATTCCTGGTTTTTTTCTTGAGATAGTTTGTTCATTTGTTCGCTTGTTCCTTTATTGACAGAGGAACCAGCATGTTTTCCCTAGGAACATTCTAGACTTTGAGAGCACAAGGATGAGTTCCTGCCCTCCTGGGGCTCACAGCCTAAGTGCGGGAGACAGACATCACACTTCTGGGTTGTTTTAAAAGTATAACTCATTACAGACTGCCACCTCACACATTCTGAAATCCTAAACTGCCCGGTGGACTTAATTCAGTGGGCCCAGGAGGGTCGGGGGATGGCAAAGATGGAATCCTCCCTGGAGTCCTGGCAGAAGTTTCCCGGTGTGAACTTGTCCACCCCTGCACACAAGTGGACTTACCAAGTCCATCCTAAGAGGGGCCCAAAGCTGTCCCATCCCCTCCCCTGGCTCCCTGCATTCCTCTCCCACCCCACTGTTATGCTGGGTAACATCTCGGGCCTCTTCCTGGCTCCAGCTGCAGTGTGTCTGACCTGCCACCAATCATTCGAGCCTTTGGCCACCATTTTCGTCAAGTGCTCCAGCACCTCTGTGGCCCTCCAAATCGGGCCAGCGCTCCTCAGCCCAGCATGGGAGGACCCACTGTTAGAGAGCCCAGGCAGGCTCTCTATTCACTGGGCCCTGGAACACCCTTCAGTCACTTGGTGGCCTCTCCACTCCTCCGCTTGGCCAAATCCTCACTCCCTTCCCTCCCCTCAGCCCCCAGCCTCTTCTAGAGCAGTGCTTCTCAGCTTTTGCCGCATGTTCACATCCCCTGGGGAGATTGACATCTGCTTGTGCCCAGGATGCACCCTAGATGGGGTGAGTCAGTTCCTGGGATGCAGTGGTGTTTTGTTTTTTTAAATTGTCCAGGTGATTCCTCTGTGCAGCTGAGTTGGAGAAGCAGTGTTAATTAGCCTTTCGTTGTTCTTTAGTCACTTCATCCTGTTCAGTTTTTGCTCCTGAGCTTGTTTTAGTTTCCTGGACAGAGCCATGATATAGCTTTGTCCAGCTCTGCCCCTGGTAGCTACCAGCCAAGGCCGTTGGCAGCTGCCTGTTTGCTGGAAACTTTAACAGCCCCCTCTTCCATCTCCTTCACTGGCTGCCAGTCAGCATCTGCTTCTTGCGTTTTTGTCCTCTCTCCTCTCCCCGAGCCTTCCTCTGCCCCTCGTTATGCCTCTGTCCTCCCCAACCAGCACCCCGCCCGGCCCCCAACAAACCTCCCTGTCCTGGGCCTTATTTCCTTCTTCCAGAACAGTTGGAGATCTGCACGGATAAGCTGCTAAACTCATTATGTGTAGAGTACATGCAAGGATATTTGTGCGGCGCTCTTCCAAAACCGTAAACCATAGGAGGGGGAAATGATTTGGAAACTAGCTATCCAACAAATGGGGTTGATTAATTGCAGTGCAACAACAATTAAAACATTTACAAAGAATTTTTAGAGACAGGGCATATCCGGTTAAGGGAAATAAGCAGAATGCAATATTACATATAGTATGAGCTATACTATCTACAGGAAAAGAAGCCTGGAGGAGAATATACCAAAATACTAACAGTGCTTGTCTTGATGTGGTAAGATTATAGCTGACTTTCTTTCGTTGTTACAATTTCGTGTTTTGTTTTTTAAAAATTATACGCTCATCATGTATTACATTTATCATCAGGGGAAAGTGATTTAAAAAGATGAATTGGGGGGGTTGTTCATGTCAGATGGTGGCTTTTTGCATCCATCCAAGTGTGTAATGGGGAATTTTCATTTTAGACAACATGGACTCAGTAGAGGAGAGTCCCAGGGTAGAGTCTGGAGGAGAACCTTTTAAGAAAATAAGTTTCTCCAGCCTGGGCAACATGTCAAAACCCCGTTTCTACAAAAATTAGCCAGGTATGGTGTTGCGTGCCTGTAGGGAGGCTGAGATGGAACAATCACCTGAGTCCAGGAGGTTGAGGCTACAGTGAGCCAAGATTGTGCCACTGCCCTCCAGCCTGGGAGACAGAGCAAGACCCTGTCAAAAAAAAAAAAAAAAAAAAAAAAAAAGAGGGAGGGAGGGGAAGAAAAGAAAGAAAGAAAAAATAATAATAAGGTTCTCTTAAAGGGAAGGCCCCTGAGAGGGGTCAGCTTAGTGAGCCAGGACTGGAGAAGCACATTCTAGCAGGGGGAATCTTTGCCCTCCCCTGGCCAGGGCCCTCCTGGCACCCTGCTGAGCCCAGCTAGAGAGATGGGTGTTTATGAGCCTCATTCAGATACTGGATGCTGATGGGCTCCCTCTTGGCTTCAGAGCACCACTGATGTTTTCCTTTGTGCCATCTCTGCGGATGGTTAACCTTTCATTATACCTGCCTTGCCCTGATAAGAGGAGTTATCATCAGGTGCTAGGATAATGTCACTTAATATAATCCCAGGTGTAATTTAATGGCTTCTCCTGACCAGTGACTTGTGCTTGATTTTGCATCTTCTACTAAAGAAAATAGTTTGCAGATAACACCTGCCTGTTCATTAATAGAATAAAGCTGTCATACAGCCAGATCACTTATTATAACCATCAGCAAAAGAATTATCCCCAAAATAAAGTGAGGGGAAATGCACATCATTTTTTTTAACTTCTCTGTCCTGGACCAGTATAGCTGCAGTTATGGCAGTTAGGATGTTTTTAGCTTCAAATAAAGAATATCTGATTAAAACTGGCTGAAATAACAGGCGTTTGTTAATTTCACATGGCAAGAAGTCTGGGCACTAGATCATCCCAGGGTTGCAACCCATCGGGGTTGTCAGTTAACATTTTCCATTTTTCTGCCTTGCCATCCTGTGACTAGATGGCCACATGGTCACCAGATGGCTGCCACAGCTCCAGACATCCTGTCCTTACACAGTAGCATCCCAAGCAGGAAAGAAGAGGAACAGCAGCACAAAAGGCCTTCTCACTTGCCTCTCTCTGGACAGAGAGAAAAATCTGTTTCCCACAGGCTCTCAGTATACTGCCCTATATTGCTCAGTAACTCAAATTGGACTACATAGCTGCCTCTAGACCAGTCACAAGTGCAGAGGAGCAGGACTGCCATCTCTTCTTGTCTTTTGGAATCAATGACCGGCATCCACTCGCTTGTGGCTGTTGTACCTTGTAATAACTGCCTTTTGTGTCGAGACTGCCAGAGTGTTCTGTCTACTAAAATGGACTTGGATTTGTGGAAAAAAGAGGATTCTTCCTCTAATCCTCTTTCTGTAGCTTTTTAAAGATTTATGGATATAGCTGTAGAAGGGAAAAAGAAAAATCCTGTTTCTCTCTCTTCCATGCAATAGCTTGTTAAACTAAGAAGGACATGATTATTCCATTCAGTTTGAATCCTGTTTATTGAATGACCAAAGGACGTAAACAGCCTTTGTAAAAGATGAAGTGTAATCCAGACAGAAAGTATTATTATTGAGGAAGAGAGGTGCTTATGACATATCATAAGAGTCTTTGCTCCTATTTTGGCTCTTAAAACTGTTTTACTTTTGTTTTAGACTTAGAAGGTTTTGACTCCGTGGTATCATCTACTGAGAAACTCAGTCATCCGACCACAAGCAGACCAAAAGCTACAGGGAGGCGGCCTCCGTCCCAGTCCCTCACATCTGTAAGTGTCTCCTCAAACTGTATGTCCCCTTACTTCTCTACAGCGGAAAAGCAGGACAGATTAGAAACTCTAGCTAAGCCGATTTGTGGACACCCTGGGAGAGGGAGGCCATGAGATACACTGCCAACCAAAAGTGATTTCAGTCTTCTTTACTTGAGCGGCATTTCTTTCTATCTGTTCTTTGTGTTTCTGCCAGCAAGGTAGGTGCTCCGTATTCCCACTTTCCTTTTCTTTCCTTCCAGACTGATTCTTATTTGAACCTGAAATGAAATGGGTAAGAAAAAAAATCACGTTTTATGGGTGGGGAGAGGAGAATGAGGCTGGTTTGGTGTGTAAACAAAACAAAACTTTACTAAATAAAGATCTGCTCCTATATAGCGCCAGGCAGCAGCCGAACCTTTCTCTCTCAAATCCCCGTTGCCTGTGCCCCTCCACAGAATACCACACAGACCTTCAGGAGATTGTTTTCAAACATATGAGGCACCTGGTGATGAAGGAGAGACTGATTGGAACACTCAGGATAACCCATAGAAGATTTTTGTTTGGGTCGTTTTGAATGACTTTTTATTGCAAACCTATTACACGTTTATTGTACCAAATTTGAACTACAAAATGTGTAAAGAAGAAAGTTATCTGTAATCCTGCTCCCCAGTGCAAAGAACCGTTAACTTTTTGTTATACAGCCTTAGCTTTTTTAAAAAAAATTATTTGTATATATAAAATTATTTCTTCACAAATAGGATTACGTAGTACGCATCGTTGTGAAACTTGCTTTTCTCCTCTTCTGTTGTGTGCCTTTCTCCCCAGTCATGACACATTCTTCCCTGATATCACATTTCATGGCTGCCCATTTTTCTAACCTATGAGTATGTGAGCGTTTAGCCAATGTATTGTTATTGGGCATTTATGTTGTTTCCAGTTCCTCATTATAAACAACACTCAAATGAATGCCACTGCAGAAAAATCTTGATGCTGCTCTAAAATTATTGACTTGGGTAAAAATTTTCTGGAAGTGGGTCAAAGGGAAATGTATGCTTTGCTTTTGCCACAGGTTGTTCTGTCCCCTCCAAGCTCACCTTCCACAAGTTGTGTTTGTGTATAAGTTCGATCTCTCTCTCTCTCTCTCTCTCTCTCTCTCTCTATTTATTTCCATATAGCACATTGCCTTGTTCCAGTGAGTCTAAGTCCTTATAACCTCTACCCAGATAAACCAAGGAATTAACCTTTTGCAGGTTTCCCAGGACACTTCCTATTTTCATGTCATCACTGATCCCACCTAAGGTGTCATCATTTAGAAGAAAAAGAATGTCACTTCCTTGGAACCTCTTCTCTCATATCTAGAGTATGGAAGTATGGTTTGAGTCATCCTATTTTTCCTCTTAGTATGAAAAACCTAACTGCATTGACAACTTTTTGGGTGAAACACTTTTAAAAGTAGCTGACTTTTTTATTGTTATACAGACTTCTCTGTCAACACCACCTTCTTTCCCTTCTCCCTCTCACCTCTTCACACCCCACCCCAACACCCCTCTTATACCCACGACCTGTTTAGTTGGTTCTTAGTATCTCTATATTTTGTTTTTCAATCCTACCTCCTCCATCTTCTCTGTAAATCCTTGATCATTTTTGTCTTCCTTCCAAATTCTTCCCAACTTTTCAAGGTCTAGAGAGCCTTGTGACTTCCAGAATTACAGAAAGGTTTAAATTACCATCTCTTGTCCCACCTTTGGTCCATACATCCCATGCCTGAGAGTTCGTATGTATTTGGGGGATGTGGTGAGGACATATCATCTTCACTGCCTTCGGACTACACAGTTGTTCATTCATTCAACAACTCTTTATAGACATCTATCCCCTATGGGCTCGGCACTGTGCCAGGTACCAAAGATACAACTGGAATGAAAAGCACATGGTCACTGCCTGCAGGAAGCTTACGGCACAATGACTCGAAGTTTGGCATTTTATATGAAGTGATTTCATTTGCAGACTTAAAACAAAAGGATATATTTGTGCTTTAAAGTATAAATATTATATTCTCTTCATTCCCATTCATCCCTACTTGGATGTGTACATTGAATTCCTATTTACTCTCCTTCAGTTAGCACCTGTGGATTTTTCATAGGCAAGTGGAGGCTTAGTGGATATGGGCGTATTCCTCAAAGGTCACTGGGGGAAATGATGGAGGAAATGCACCAGTCATGATTCCCCAGCCTGGGGCCTCTGACCCTAGCTGAAGTTCTTTATGTTTATAGGACTCAAAGAGCAAGCTTTGATTGGCAGCTCATGAACCCTAGGTTGTAATGGAGGGAACTGGCTTTTTGAATAAAATCTCAAAATGAAAGGATTCAGGCATGGTATGGTGGCTAAGCAGTTAAGCCTAGATTAATAAGAAGGCTTGGTGGTGGGGGAAACGTTATTCTAGGTAATTGGATTTTCAGATTAAATGAAGGTTAACAAATAAAACCTGTTAAATTGAAAAATTTGCTTAAAAATTCCCTAAAATGCATTAGGTTTCTGCCTTAAGTAAACAGAAGAAAACATACTATATTTTTGGGTGTAATTTTTCTATAATGACGCCAAGTGGTGACTTTAAATGGGACTGTTTTTCTACCACCAGGGTAGAAAGCATAGAGATGAAGCTGAAGATGAGCTTGCTGAAAGAGATCTGTGGAAGATTCTTCATTATAAAGGATTCCTTGCTATAGGAACTCTTATTTTAATTTGCTTTGTTCCAAAATAGGGAAATTCTAGCCCAGTGATCATCTGTGACCAAGTGAATTCCAGTGAATTGGTCCAGAATTTTTTTTTTTTTTCCAGACAGGGTCCCCACTCTTTTGTCCAGGCTGGAGTGCAGTGGTGCAATGTCAATGGCTCACTGCACCCTCGACCTCCAGGGCTCAAGTGATCCTTCCACCTCAGCCTCCCGAGTAGCTGGGACTCCAGGTGCACACCACCATGCCTGGCTAATTTTTGTATTTTTCGTAGAGATGGAGTTTCACCATGTTGCCCAGGCTGGTCCCAAATTCCTGGGCTCAAGAGATCCTCCCGCCTCATAATCCCCGTGTTGGGATTACGGTCATGAGCCACTGCATCTGGCCTCATCTGGCTTTTTTATCTTTATAGTGATCTTCACAGTGAGGCAGAAAGAACAGGGGTGTCGTCCTATATTTTACCAAAAGATGCTGCCATTCTGTAAATATACTATAGCAATACAGACTCCAAAATGAATGTTGGCTGTCAGCAATAATGAGGGCAGAGATTTAGCAGCAGGTACGAAAGGAGATATGAGCTTGTTGCACTAGCGAGCAGGGCTGTGCTCTCAAGCTGAGGAAACACTGGTCACTGGACCACAAGCCTGGTGAGCCCTTATCCCTGGAAATGGTTTTCTCTCAGACACATCCTTTAGGGCACTTCCGTATGCAGCAGATTTAGTGATCATGGAAAAGGTCAAGGAAAAGGAAGAGGAGGGAATGGAGGAGAGGCAGATTAGAGCAGCCTCTTGTTGACCTGTGTGTTCTTCCCTGGTAGACTGTCAGCCCTGTGAGGGCAGGCATCCTGTGCGGCATGTCACTAAGTCTGCAGTACAAGCTCACTGCTTGGCACATGGTAGCAAATGTTTAGAGGAAGGAGCAGGAAAGGATGGACGATGGATGCTTGCAAGGATGAAGTGATTGATGGACATCAGTGGCAAGATCCCTGGTTTAGGAAACCTTGCTTCTTAGTCGCAGTTCTGCCACTAATCAGCTATGTGACTTGAGCGCGTGGATAACAGCACACTTTTTTGCCTCACAGGGTTATCGTGAGAAGACAAAATAGCAGTGTCAAGTGCTTTGGAAAGCATACAGCATTATATTAACGAAAGTAGTGTCAGCTAAGGTGTAATTCTGACAAAAGCATTTTCTTTTGGCTTTATCAGTCATCCCTTTCAAGCCCTGATATCTTCGACTCCCCATGTCCCGAAGAGGATAAGGAGGAACACATTTCACTTGCGCACAGAGGAGTGGATGCGTCAAAGAAAACTTCCAAGACTGTTACCATATCCCAAGTGAGTCACCAGCCATGGCGAGGGTGTCCCTGTCATTTCATGCATGTGCTAATGATGGGTTATAAACCAAACAAAGATACACAAACAGTGCAGGTGTTTGTCATTCTTCAGTGACAGCGATTCTGTTACTCATCAAAATCCCCAAGGCATGTTGCAGTCTCCGAAACTAGGCAGAATCCCTGAGATACAAGTTCAGTTGTTTATTTCCCATGTTGTTCTCTTGTGGTTTGATCTCCTCTTCATACCATCACACACACATTCACAAATACCTTCACACACTACCACCATCACCACAACCAGAACAATTTAAAAAGCCTTGAGGCATCTAGAGAGAAGACATTAAATATATTAAATGCTGTGCCCTCTGCCCACAGATCTTGTCTTTTATGTTCAAAGCTCGTCACAAATTATAGTTGGAAGATCATAAATATAAATAACTAATGTGGTCTCTTAAAGAAAATTGATTTGGAGTCACATTCTATGATAAATTTATAGTCTAAAAACACTTTAATTTTATTCCATGCCCAGAGAATAGTACAGATACTTTATTAGTTTATGAGAAACAAGGAAGACATTTAACTTTTAGCTACTGCATGTAACTTTTGAGGAGCATCTTGTGCAAATTTTCTTCCTGTGAATACGAACCAAGATTTTAAAATTCCATTTTCTCCCACTAAGAAAACCAAGTCAATTGGAATTATTTTCTCTGAATATTAGCAACTTCTTTCTGTCTAAAAGCAGAAAACTATAGTCACTTGAAGCAGGAATAGCACAAAGAAATCAAAGGTTACCGTGGAATTTTCCTTCTCCATAGATTTAAGAATTTACATGTATAGATTTTCTGAAAAATCTGATACAGTAAGCAAAACGTGATCCTATACAACAGATCAGTTGTAATTATTCAAAAACCGAAGCATTCTTTCTTTATAAAAGGATTCCATCTTCAGAAATTGCATTTAGACCCGTTTTTTCTGGTGACCGTAGGTATAGTTTCATTTGACATCCCTGGGGTGTCTCTACAGTGACATCTACTGGTGGACAGTGGGTTTTCGTGGTTCTGATTTACACAGTTGTATCCCATTAGCCTATTTCACTTCCCCGGAGTTGTCATGTTGTGCTCTTCAGTGCTTCTAGAAATTCCACTTGAACTAATTTGATCAGGGAGGGCGGTGGCCTATACTCTGTGAGGGCTTTAAAATTGCTCAGTAGCCGAAATGGGCCGGGAGAGCGTGTCATATAGGAAATGCCAAGAGAAGCATTGATTCAAGAAGTGTCTGGAAGTCAGTCAGTGCAAAGGCATTGGTGGGTCACAGGAGTATGGGAGGTCCGCAAGGATGCAGGATGGGCAACAGGAAAAGGCAAAAGCCCAGGAATAGGTGACAAGCAAAGGAGAGGACAGGAGAGTGCGAATCTTCAGACTCAGGCAGCCACAGTCGCAGTGCTGGACTTGAGGGATCCAGTTGATAGGGAATTGATCCCCTGTTCTGCCAGTTATTACCTATGAGTCTTGGGGAACTACTCAGCCACTTCTCTAAGCCTCAGTTTTCTGCTTGGTAAAATGCTTGTGCCAACCGATCGTTGCTCAAATTGTCTAGCCGGTGTCCGGCATGTGCTCATTGCTCCAGAAATGTCAGTTCCTCTTCCCTCTTACTCTGACTCCTACTAATGATAATGCACAGGCTGGCGGAGCGCTATTCCTGGCAGCAGAGAGCACTTTTCCTCAATGGTAACTTGGCAGAAAAAAGGCGAGCAGAGAGGCTGGGAATGATGGCCCATCTGCTTTTGGCTTTCTCTGCCCAGTCTCTCCCTCTAGCACAGCCTGAATCCAGACTCTGCCTCCTCGCCATGCCAGCCAAGCCCCTTTTGGCTCCTGCGCTGGGGTAGCCTGCTGGGTACCTGCTGCTGGAGGGAGTCTCACGGCCGCGTTGCCAAGCTTCACCACCAGCCTCTACTTCTGCCCTGCTGCTCATCGCCCCCGCCTCCCAACATCCTGTCCCACTCTTTTCCCTCCTCGCCACCTGCCTCCCAGCTCCCTTGTTGGTGCCTTCTCCCCCAGGGGCCTACTGGGCACCCCTCTTCTCTCTCGCCCATGACTGTCCTTCTTCCTCGGCCCTCCTGGCCTCCTCAGGACACTTCTCCATCAGGCCTCCCCCGCCAGTCTCCTCCATCTTCAGCCTGGCCCTTCGCTGGCTCTTTCTCTCAGCGTATCGTGCAGCTTAGGGTCTCCCCAGTCCCGGAAAGTGAACAGAGCCCTTCCCTGATCCCACCTCCCCCTGAAGCTTCCGCATGAGCATGCTCCCTCTCTCCCGTCTTCCTGCCTTAACCAAGTTTCTGGAAAGAGAGTCCTAAACTTGCAGGCCACACCTTCACCTCCCATCCAGGTGCTCATCTGCCAGGAGCAGCTTTCTGTCTCCCTGGCTCCACCAAGTGGACTCCACCCAGTTTTCCTCTCAGCACCCTTCACCCACGCATGCAACCACTTCGTTCCTTCTGGACTCTCCTCCAGGCCTGTCTTCTGCTTCATCCCCTCTTCCTCCCCTCTTTCCCAGTCACTAAGGGCTCCTAAAATCCAATGTGTCAAAAACGGAAATCATTACCTGATTCTCCAATCTGCTGTTTCTCCCATGAAAGGTACAATCTCGATGCCTGGTGTGTGCACCACACCCGTGGTCCCTGATCTGTCCTTCCTCCTCCACCCTCTGCATCCTGTCCAGGACCACATCTCCCTGCTCACAAGGCGTCTGTTCCATGAGGGCAGGGTCTCCATCCTCCTGGCCCACTCCTGCCCCCAGCACTGGGAACAATGCCTGGTGCTCTATGTCGGCTGTGCTTGCCTTTGCCACATCACTCAAAGTTGTCTTGTGTCTATCCTCCTAGCCACTGCCTGGGTCCAACCCTGACCGCTTCTAGCTTACGTTGTGTAAGACTCTCCCAGCAGTTCTCTCCAGCTCCACATCTGCCAACCCTTCAGCCTTTCTGCAGCCAGCATGGTCCTCAGCACCGTGTGCCCTCCTCTCACCCTTTCGCCTAGCAGCTTGTACTTCCCAGCCTTAGCTCTGCCCCCAAGGCCCTCTCTTGCCCCCTTTGACGGTCTAGCAGTACTTCCCACCAATGCATTTTGCTCTGCGGTCTCTAGACCTTTGCCTGGCGTGTTCCCTCCCGCTGCAGCTTCTTTCTCTAAGCGCCCCTCCTTCCCTCTGGCTACTTCTTGGTCCTCCTCCAAGACGGGACTGTCAGCACCTGCTTGCGATGCCTGCCCGTCTGGATGGCTGGCCCCTTTTCTGTGTTTCTGGGGCTCTGTATGCTCACCTCCCTCTGTGCAGTCGTCCCCCCATCTCAGTGCGTTGGTCTGTCTGTCTGTCTGCGCCCCACTGGGTTCTGAGCTCCCTGGAGACCAGGAGAATGCCTATTAAGGCATGTCTTGTTCACTTCAGAGTTTGTGGTGCCTGGCAAGTAGTTGGGCATCTCAATGTGTATATTGAACCAGTCGGAAACTCTCTGTCCAGAAAGAAGGTCACATTTAAAATACATAGAAGGCAGCATGTGAGTAAGGGGGAAATGCCTGTACCAAGCAGGCCCTTGGTGGCTTGTGGATGAAGGAACAAGTGAATGGAGTGTGTGGAGAGAGGCGGGGACAGTGGTGTTAACGGAGAGTTTGACTAACCAGGACAAAGACGCAGCACACAAATCCCCGGCCCTGAACCCTCCCTGCCTTCCCTCGTCACAGGTGTCTGACAACAAAGCATCCCTGCCGCCCAAGCCAGGGACCATGGCAGCAGGTGGCGGTGGGCCAGCCCCTCTGTCCTCAGCGGCGCCCTCCCCCCTGTCATCCTCTTTGGGAACAGCTGGACACAGAGCCAACTCCCCGTCTCTGTTCAGCACGGAAGGAAAACCAAAGATGGAGCCTGCGGCCAGCAGCCAGGCGACCGTGGAGGAGCTAAGGACACAGGTCCGCGAGCTGAGGAGCATCATCGAGACCATGAAGGACCAGCAGAAGTGAGTGCCTGGGGACTCTTGGGGGCCATCACCCAGGTTGCTCTCTGCCAGGCCAGCACCTAGTTCTGAAAGCATGGATCCCAGCCTGCCTTGGAGGGCGGGCCTGGTCTCCCCGGTGATGGTGGCAGCAATGGTGGGAGTGCGTGTAGACCCCGAGAGTCTTAATTTATACCTAAATTTTGCTGCATGTTTTTGCTGGACTTACTGTGTGCAGGAAGGGCACGGGCTGGCCATGGGGCATAGAGGGATGAGTCCATTGCAGGGACTGATGCTCTCAGCAGGCTGCTAAGAAGAAAAGCATTTAAATCCCCCATAAAATACAGTATGTACATGAACCACTTCTTAAATAAGCTCAACAGCTAGCTTTTCCTCTTGCAACAGAAAAATGGCAATTTCTTCACTTAGCTGCCAGATGAAGCAGTTGGCCTGCATTGAGGTACAAGTAATGTATGAAGAAGATGTAGGGAATCTTGAAGCCCAAGATTTTACACTCAGTAAGATGTTCTCACCATGAGACTGCAGTGGGTGGGGCGGGGCAGTGGGGGTCTTTCTTCCTGCATGGCTGCACACACACTCTCGCCACATCTCTAATCCTCAAGGAGCACTTTGTTGAGGAGAAAGGCCTGGACACAAAAATAAGTATCATACATCATTATCATCCAGGATGTGGTTTGCAATGACAAAGCCCATAGGAGGATTAGAAGTAGAAAATGGGCATGGTGGCTCATGCCTGTAATCTCAGCACTTTGGGAGGCCAAGGCAGGTGAATCACCTGAGGTCAGGAGTTTGAGACTAGCCTGGCCAACATGGCGAATCCCTGTCTCTACTAAAAATACAAAAAAATTAGTTGGGCGTGGTGGCTTGCACCTGTAATCCCAGCCACTTGGGAGGCTGAGGCAGGAGAATTGCTTGAACCCAGGAGGAGGAGGTTGCAGTGAGCCAAGATTGCGCCACTGCACTCCAGCATGGGTGACAGAGCGAGACTCCGTCTAAAAAAAAAAAAAAAGTAGGGAGGCACTGCTCTGAGTAAACTGAGGCTCGAGGAGTTTAGGGATCAGTTAGCTGTTTCTTGAGAGAATCAAGGGAGGCACCTCAAAGAGTTATTTCCCGGGTAGGATTTTGAACGATGATTTAGGATTGCCAAGAGCACACTACTCCAGCAGCGAAAACATCATGTTGATTCCTGGCCACACGGGGCAGCCTGGTGAGGTCAACACATCCCCAGGTGACTGGCCTCCTTGGATTGGAGGTGCCTGGGGTGGTGACAGGAGATGCAGCCAGAGACTTACAGCGATGAAGCCCTCTGCCAGTCTGGGGTCAGCAGAAGCCCTGTCACCTGCCTCCCTCTACTTGGCTTGAGGGCCCTAATGTGTTTTGTGGTCACTTTGGGGGGATAACTGGGTTAAGCAAACTTAAGTTCTTTTCTGAAGGGCTCTTCAGAGCCTTCGCTTTGCATTGGGAGGATGGAGAGGATAGCATATGCAAGGTGTCCCACACCTGCTTAATCACAGAACCTTTTTTTTCCAGAGCATCCTAGGATGAGGGTTCCATGGAATTCGCTTTGAGTAATGTGGCTCTAAGCGGGTTCTGTTCCACTCAGGCTGGGAGGGAATTGAAGCCTCTTGGACTTACCCCAGCCTGGAAGAGATCCATCAGATTAATATACAAGACTGACAGATGGTACTTGAGAAGGAATCCTGGGGCCAGCCAGGCTACCTCTAACCCCTTAAAGTCCCCAGCTCCTATCTGGCTCTGGAGGTTACTCATTTGGGTACCCAAAGGCCCCATCCACGTCCAGGTGACCTGTGTCCCTTTCCTAGACAGGACATCCCAGAGGCCCCAGGATACCCCAGAGCATTGGTTATTGCCTTCTGAACAGGACCATCATGGCATCAGACTGGCTTGAATTCAGGGCTTTAGCTGTTTGGACCCTCTGAGAGGTGCCTGCAACATCTGAAATGCCCTGTGCTTCCGGGCTGCCACACCATGTTTCTCCCCCACTGTGAAGCCTGCAAATAGTTGGTGGGAATTGTCTTTCCCCGGCCAACATCTCTTGAGTCAACACCCCACAGTGGCCTCTCTTCCAAAGCCTGCCTTTTGCTGCCTACGTCAGTCTGGCCTTCGTGCCCAGGGTCAGTGGGTCCCTACTAGTCTCTTGTATTAGTTCTTCATGTCAGTTTCCTGTTAGCCTTCAACTCAAGTCCACACCAGCTCTCCTTATCCCCAAATAAGCTGGTTCTCACCTCCCTGCTTTTCTCTGGCTTTTCTCTGTCAATTCCCCTGTGTTTCTTCCTCCTCATAGACTTACGCTCATTTTCATTTCACTAGTTCAAGACTTAGTGACTTTCTTTGGACTGCTTTCCCCAATTAACTCCCCACAGCTGGACTGCTTGAGGCTTTGCCTGCCAGTCTCCTGGGGTTGGAGCATTTGCTTGGAGTCTCACCTTCTTCCTTCCTAATCCCTAAGTAGTACCCAATGAGATATGGGTGCATGATGTGTGCTTAAATAAATACAATAATGAATCACAACTGGTTCATATTCGTTGTGATATAAACCCAGTATGTTGACAGCAGAGCTGGGACACTGCCCCAGAGAATAGGGACCATCATCGTGCTCATCCGAAGTGAGAAAATGCAATATAACTTCCACCTTATTTTACTGTGGTGTCTCAGGCATCTTTGTTTCTTGATTTTCCAATCCAGTCTGTAAAAATATGCATGTAAAATGGAGGGTTGGATACCTGAAAATGGAGGACAGCTCTCTGCCCAGTGTTTGGATGGTTGCAGTGTCCTAAGTATAGAGCCCTAACTTTGTGGGATGGTTAGTGCTGTGCACTTCATTATTTTTCATGTTGGAAAGGGCATTAGGCCGTGGATCCTAAGTCATGCCAGTTTCTCTAAGACATGATTGCCATACCGTTACTCCAATTATTTTACCCCCAAGTTTTTGGGACTTACTGTGTAGGATTTTGTGAGAATCCATGAAAACATACCAGTAACCTTTCAGCAATTAAAAACCCTATTGAAAATAAAGGAAATAGGCCAGGTGCGGTGGCTTATGCCTGTAATCCTAGCACTTTGGGAGGCTGAGGTGGGCTGATCACCTGAGGTGAGGGGTTCGGGACCAGCCTGGCCAACATGGTGAAACCCCGTCTCTACTAAAAATACAAAAATTAGCCAGGCATGGTGGTGTGTGCCTGTAATCCCAGCTCCTCGGGAGGCTGAGGCAGGAGAATCGCTTGAACCCAGGAGGCAGAGGTTGCCGTGAGCCGAGATCACCCCACTGAACTCCAGCCTGGGCAACAGAGTGAGACTCCATCTCAAAAAATAATAATAATAAAAATAAATAAATAAATAAATAAATAAAATAAAGGAAATATATATGGAGTGGTAAAAACATCTGCAATAAAAATTACAAGAAGAGCCAGGCTTAGTGGTTCATGTCTGTAATCCTAGCACTTTGGGAGGCCAAGGCAGGAGGATTGCTAGAGCCCAGGAGTTCAAGACCAGCCTGGGCAACATAGACCCCCATCTCTACAAAAATAATTTTAAAAATTGGCCTGGCATGGTAGTGTGCGCTTGTAGTCCTAGCTACTCAGGAGGCTGAGGCAGGAGGATCGCTTGAGTTTGGGAGGTTGAGGCTGCAGTGACCTGTGATCGTGCCACTGCACTTCAGCCTGAACAATAGAGCAAGCCCTTGTCTCAAAAAAAAAAAATTATAATAAGTACATTTAAAGCCCAGTGATTTTGTAATAAAGGAATGGTTATGGGGAAGATGACAGAATATGAACCTGTCATATTCTGACAGGTTACGTGAAGTCTAGTAATTGGGCAAGTCAGGCCACCACGCTGGGCCTCAGTTTCCCCATCTTATCCTTTTGAGAGAAGTTTGGACTAAGGGATTTCAAAGATCACTTCCGCACCCACCAGTTGCTGGCTACATATTTTAGGGGCCCCAGAATAATGGTGAGCCTTACTGTCTGAAACAAATTTTAAGCAGTAACAAAGCAAAGAAAATAGTGATGTTTTGTCCACAGTTTCTTTGTAAAAAAGGATCAGATGGATTTTGTAATGATAATAAGAGATTTCTGATCTCTGATGAAGGAAGTCTGGGATTTTGGTTAATTTCATTGCCATTTGCTTTTCAGACGAGAGATTAAACAGTTATTGTCTGAGTTGGATGAAGAGAAGAAAATCCGGCTTCGGTTGCAGGTGCGTCCCTTTGGGTTCTGCTGCCCGTGAGTCCTAGGCTCAGTGGGGCAGGACATTGTCAGGGCTTTTATTTCAAAAATAAATGATTGTCACCTCTCTGCAGATCTGGATACATTTCCTGTGACCATCTTCTTAGAATCGTATGGGCTTACTACATATCGTTTCCCCAGGAAGTCTTGGGGAAGGGAAACATTAGGAAATGTGCCCCAAATTGGGTTTCTCATTTGGAATTTATCTTTTTTTTTTTTTTCTTTTTGAGATGGAGTCTCGCTCTGTGACCCAGGCTGGAGTGCAATGGCGCCATCTTGGCTCCCTGCAACCTCCGCCTCCCGGGTTCAAGCAATTCTCCTGCCTCAGACTCCCGATTAGCTGGGACTACAGGCATGTGCCACCACACCTGGCTAATTTTTTGTATTTTTAGTAGAGACGGGGTTTCACTGTGTTAGCCAGGGTGGTCTCGATCTCCTGACCTCAGGTGATCCGCCTGCCTCAGCCTCCCAAAGTGTTGGGATTACAGGTGTGAGCCACCGCACCCAGCCTGGAATTTATCTTAAACATCTCTGTGAAAAGCCCCTCTCCCACCTCCATTTCCAAGAGGCCTCATTATATGTGGTCACTATGGCTCCAGGGGCCACAGCTGTCCACGTTCGGGGGCATTTGCTCTTGATTTCTCAGTGATGGCCATTTCTGTCCTGCCAGGGTGTTAGAGCTCTGTCCCCTGTAGCCTCTGATTCAACACTGCTGTTACCAAATGGCAGAGAATGCGTGGGAGTTCTGATTGACCGAAGGTAGACTTTTAGCTTTCATCCAGTTGGCACCCTTGTGGTGATGGGGACCCATGCTGCTTAACAAAGGATAGGTAGCTGCTTGCCATCATTTTGGGGGTGCTGACAGACACCCCCTTGAGCCAACCACAGCTGCCTTCCAACACTGCCAGATGGCCCAGCCTGTTAGGACCGCCTGCTCTACCCTCTGGCTAAGAAACTTGAATTATTGCTGCTTTTGACAAACTTTGCAGCCTGGCAGCCTGAGAATCAAAATGTGCACCATTTCCTAGTGCCTCGTGTCTGTGTACCTGTTCTGTGTTGATGTCACTTCTGGCATTGCTGTTGATTGTCTATTCAGATGTCATGTCACCTTTAAAATTGTCAGATTGATTGTTTTCTTTCAGTCGACCAGGTTGATAATCTTTCAGCTTCTATAAAACCAGCCAGTTCATTATGACTTTGTTCCATTCTTATTTTTCTCTTTCTAGATGGAAGTGAACGACATAAAGAAAGCTCTACAATCAAAATGAATACTTGATCAATGAAATGTCACATTATTCATCCTGAGTCCGAGACTCAAATTTTCTGCCCCAGCCAAAATAATCTTGTGCCAAAAGATTAAAGGTTTGCCTCAAAATGTCCCTGTTTGAAAGATTAGCACAAAAGTCTTGATAGCACAACACAAATTCCATCCAAGAGGAGAATCTTCCCCAGGGTTTAGTCCTGGGGCTGGCACTCGTTGTGACTTACACAGAGCAAAATTGTGCTAAAGGCTTTTCTACTCTGAGATCTCAATGCGAAATGAAAACTCAGGCAGTTTAGTCCATAGTGGTACTATTTTGATGATATTTTCCATTAATAAAATGTAATTTCAGATTATTCGTTTACAAGCTTTATAATTTTATGATTTTTTAATCGTGTTTTGTCACAGACTTCCCTAGTGTTTGTACTACACGTAGTCAGAAGCGAGTGTCCTTTTCTTTTGCTTCAGGCTAAGAGCTGCCTCGCTCTTTGTCCCCCCATTAGGATTCTATTACATATGCAATTGTAGGTTCAACCTGTCCCTTTCCCTGCCAGCAAACCCCACCACCCTAAGAGAAATTTTAGCTTATATATGATGGTATATTTACAAAAAGAGAAAGAGAAAGTCTGGTATTTGCAATGATCTGTGCCTTCTTTTTACCACCCTCTTGATTGGAGCTTTTGTGATGCAGCTACCATGATTCAAAAAAATTAAAAATTAAAAAAAAAAATCTGCCACTTATCCAAGTCCACTAGAGGCCACTGTCTTCAAAGCTTCTCTCACCCTAGCCAAAGGTCCTAAGAGGAGACAGCTGTGAAGTTGGGAGTGCTCTGTGGTACCAGCTGTGACTTTTCTATTTCTCCTAGTTTTAGGTTGTTCATGAAACTAGAAATGTCATCCTGCTTGATTTTTCATCAGCCAAGTTAAACCCCTGCTTTCTGTCCTTTGCACCTTTTGCGTGAACAGAATATGCATTATTAAAGCAAAAATAAATAAAAGTAAAATACAAATGAAAACAAGGGAGGGAAAGTTGTATTATTTCCTGCACTGGGTTACCCGTGTGTGTTATCGTTTAAACTGTATTCACATAATGTCATTTGCCTTGCTCACTTGTAACCCCTTCCTCAGGTCCAAGAGAATGGGAGGAGGGTCATGTTGAAGTGTAGCCATTGGAACTTTCTTGCATTTATGGAGTTGCTTTTTCTTTCCCAGGGAAACTGATGTTTGCCTGTCCGCTTTATCTTTGTAGTATATGAACAGTTCAGCCTTAGACTATGTAACTGTTTTCTCATCCTTAGCTGAAAATGAGGGGCCTACTGTATTGCGAGACTGTTCAGGGGTAGGGGTGGAGGGGGTGGTCCCTTAATGGCCCCTGAAGATGTTGGATGTGTTTCTCAAAAGCTGCTTTGTCTATTTCCTGAGTTTAATAGTGAAACTACTAAACATTAATAGATTTGCACAGCCACAAAGAATGAGAGTTGATAATACTGAAGAAGTGATGCAAAAACAAAAAATCACATTATTGATCATTGATAGTATTACAAATAAATGTCTCTTCCTCCCTCCCTCCTCCTGCCTTCCTCTTAACCTATGTGCTCATCCTTGCTACTTGAGGCTGTTATTTCCCTCCGAGTATTTAAGGAGCCCAAACACCTTGGTCTTCCTGGGTGGGGGCATAATTAAGGGAAGGGAGTGTATAAGGAAGGAAACCTGATACCCTCCATTCCCATCCCTGGATATATTGCCTTTTCAGCAGCCTCGGGTTCAGTGTGCTTGGGGTCAGGAGTGACAGGTTCCCAAGAGCAGTGTAAAATATCCATGTACCCCTTGACAGTTATAAGCATTTCTGCGTTAAACTTGAAGATTCCAGAGATTCCCCACGACCTAATGATCTAAGAATGCAGATTGGATTCTTTGATGTTCAAATTTCTCATCTACTTATGAAAATCCCTAATTATATAGTTTTATATAATGTGTATACAGAGTAGGATTGTTGATGAAATTGAGCGGTTGGAACACCCTCATGGAGCACTGGCAACATGGAATGTAGAGAGCTGATGTCTTCCCCCTCATAGACGCCATTGGCTTCCTTTGTATAAGGAGAGGGAGAAGTGATTCTGGAAGGAGAAGTTGGTATGTCTAGCTTCATTGCTGCCCCTCGGGCTACCCAGCAAGAGGATTCTGCGTCAAGGAACTGGAGGAGCCGCTACCCAAACTGCCACCATCTTTACTCTTTACAAAATGGACCCATCGAGAATGTTGAAAAGCTTGGAAGTATCACTTTTGAAAAAAAAAAAAAAATTATTTTGCATTCAGCGTGGACTCGACCAGGCATCTATGGAGATTATTTTTTTGCTTCATTTTATAAAGTTGTATTTAGAAAAGTCTTAAGTATTGTGCTTTGTAAAGAAGATGATTAAAATGAAATTTTGTGAGAATAGTTTTGTTCAAAGTTGTCATGGTCCAAGAGGAATGATTTTTTTTTTTTTTTTTGGAATACCATTTTTCTCCACTTTATACAGTTAGATTTCTCTTATAGAAATATCTTTAGAAGACATGGAATATAGTGCCTCTCCCCCATCTTTCCCAAGTGAACAGAAATAATCTGTGAAATCTGTGCCTGTGAATTCTATTTTTTAAATTGTTCAGTTTTATACTCATATCTAATCAGAAAATGCCAGTTAGGTATAAATTCTTTTTTAGTGTAAAAAATTTTAAGTCATCATTATTCAAATAACTGTGTAAAGCCACTTTTTTTTTTTTTTTTTTTTTTTTTTTTGGAGACAGACTCTCACTCTGTCACCCAGGCTGGAGTGTGATGTTGCGATCTCTGCTCACTGCAACCTCCGCCTCCTGGGCTCGAGTGATTCTCCTGCCTCAGCCTCCCCAGTAGCTGGGATTACAGGTGCCCGCCACCGCGCCTAACTAATTTTTGTATTTTTAGGAGAGACGAGGTTTCGCCATGTTGGCAAGGCTGGTCTCGAACTCCTGACCTCAGGTGATCTGCCCACCTCGGCCTCCCAAAGTGCTGGGATTACAGGCATGAGCCACCGCACCTGGCCAAGCCACTTTTATTCACACACAGTCCTCTAGGTGGCACACTCAAGTACATAATTTGTTTTCTTCCATAAGGACATCCTGTATGTATCCTCACACGTGTCTTTGCTTATTAGTGGCAGGGTTTTCTTTCCTTTCATAACCCGCTCCTTGATGGGAAAACTGCAGGATGTATAATTTATTGCTCAAATTCGCCACGGTCTGTATAAAAATAATCCCCAGGTCCCACAAAGGCCTTTGTATTGTAACGCGAGGTCATCCTGGTCTCCTTTTTGTGGTATGAGATTAGGTTTTAGTCCTCTAGTTATTTTAGCACAAATTAACATCGAGATGTTTTGGCACCAAGGGGGCTTGGTGAAAGCTTCCCTCTTTGATTTTGTACAAACGAGAACCATAACAAAGCACCCATGCGTGGGTGACCGGCATTCAGCGTGACTGATTGTGGCATCCGACAGAGGGAAGCCTTGGCACTTAGGACCCAGGGAAGAAGATGCTGTGCCCAAAATTAGCACGAGTGAAGGCGCACAATGGCCAAGCCAGAAATAAATATCAGTGGTGTAAGGACAGGCAGGGACCAGGTCTCTTAAGGGGATGAACTTTTCCTGTCACTCCTAGTCCTATTCCTAGGGTCACCAAGGCTTGGTTCCCAACATGTGGAGCAGAGGCGGCCTGTGCAACTGACAAGAATCCATGAAGTCAGTACAGGTTCCCACATGGTGGTTTTACTTTATGCCCTTTTTCTTTTTTGAAGTGGAGTCTCACTCTGTCACCCAGGCTGGAGTACAGTGGTGCAATCTTGGCTCACTTCAATCTCCGCCTCCCGGGTTCAAGTGATTCTCCCACCTCAGCCTCCTGAGTAGCTGGGACTACAGGCGCCCACCACCATGCCCAGCTAATTTTTGTATTTTTAATAGAGATGGGGTTTCACCATGTTGGCCAGGCTGGTCTCGAACTCCTGACCTCAGGTAATCCGCCCGCCTCGACCTCCCAAAGTGCTGGGATTACAGGCGTGAGCCACCGCACCCGGCCTATTTCATGTCTTTTGAATTGATTCCAAATTGAAGTGGCTGTGGGGGCAGCCCCTTCCCACAAATGATGGGGTGCTCATTGTGTTTGTGAATTTGGAATTCACAATAAAATGGGCTCTTCCTTTTTTCTTGTTGGAGCAATAGGTGATAACTTATTTCAACCAAACAACAGAACAAGGTGATGTAGTAGGTTGTAGCTAGAATTTTCTGAGGGAAAAGAAAACAAAAACAAAAATAAAAAAACTGAATTCCTGGCAAACCAGCTTCATGGAGCTGTTCTATTTAAGTGGCAACAAGTTTAATTAAATTATGCAGATAATTATGTAACAATGTCATTTTAGTCTTGAATGCTCCCTGTTCCCACCCACCCCATAGAATATTACCAGTTCTCCAGAAAGCTAAGATTTGTTTGCAAACTTTGAGCTCTTTGATGGGAAGGTGCCCTGGAAATGCAAATTTTCGTTATAGCTTCTATTAAAAAAAAAAAAAAAAAAAAGGCCAGGCACGGTGGCTCACGCCTGTAATCCCAGCACTTTGGGAGGCCGAGGCGGGCGGATCACCTGAGGTCAGGAGTTCAAGTCCAGCCTGGCCAACATGGTGAAACCCAGTCTCTACTAAAAATACAAAAGTTAGCTGGGTGTGGTGGCGGGCGCCTGTAATCGTAGCTACTCAGGAGGCTGAGACAGGAGAATTGCTTGAACCCAGGAGGCAGAGGTTGCAGTGAGCCAAGATCACGCCATTGCACTCCAGCCTGAGCAACAAGAGCGAAGCTCCATCTCAAAAAAAAAAAAAAAAAAAAAGGGCCGGGCATGGTGGCTGAAGCCTGTAATCCCAGCAATTTGGGAGACTGAGGTGGGCGGATCATGAGGTCAAAGAGATCGAGACCATCCTGACCAACATGGTGAAACTCTATGTCTGTACTAAAAATACAAAAAAAAAAAAAAAATTAGCTGGGCGTGGTGGCACGCCTGTAGTCCCAGCTACTCGGGAGGCTGAGGCAGGAGAATCACTTAAACTTGGGAGGGGGAGGTTGCAGTGAGCCAAGATCACGCCACTGCACTGCAGCCTGGTGACAGAGTGATACTCTGTCTCAAAAAAATAAATAAAAACAAAAGTTTTAAGGGATTTACAAACCAAATTTTAAACTAACCCAGCTGGTAAAAGCCATCCTGAAACCAAACGAAAAAACATGAAGAAATCAATAACATTTCCAAGGTTATTTCCCCCAAAGAAAAACAGAGATGTCTGGCCAGGCGAGGTGACTCATGCCTATAATCTCAGCACTTTGGGAGGCCAAGGTGGGTGGATTGCCTGAGCTCAGGAGTTCCAGACCAGCCTGGCCAACATGGTAAAACCCTGTCTCTACTAAAATACAAAAAATTAGCCGGATGTGGTGGTGCACGCCTATAATCCCAGCTATGTGGGAGGCTGAAGCACGAGAATTGCTTGAATCTGGGAGGTGGAGGTTGCGGTGAGCCGAGATTGCGCCAATGCACCTCAGCCAGGGTGACTGGAGTGAAACCCTGTCTCAAAAAAAAAGAAAAAAAGAAAACAGCGATGTCTTAGGAGACATACAGCAGATTCTTTTCAAGCTTCATGAATATTTCTTAGAGTCAATCTGAGAAAACCAAGAATTTGGCTGGGGCTGAAGCTCTGCCCTTGAATGCCGAAGGGAAATAGATGAATAGGGAGTAAACGGATGCCTGTATGAAATGCCTGCTCATTTCCCTGCTGTCGTCCCAAGGCAGCTCTCAGAAAATGTTCTTTGTTCTCAATCAGGGCAGTCTTCTTGGAGGAAGTGAATCTGGAAGGAGGAGAAGGACATGAATTGAAAGAGGAATTATCAGAGGAAGCTTCAGGCCTGAAGGTAGAACTAATCTGCTTTGATAGGGACGCGTGTGGGTGGTGCTGAGAATCTGGGAGGGGTGATGAGGAAGACAAAACGGTACAGCTGAGGGTGACAACTTTCAGGGTAATTGAGGACACTTCACATGCTGAGGATGGGCCTGTCGATGAAAGTGTCACCAATGAATCTTCCATGTCTTAAAAATGTTTAGGCCAGGCTGAGTACGGTGGCTCACGCCTGTAATCCCAGCACTTTGGGAGGCTGAGGCGGGCGGATCACCTGAGGTCAGGAGTTCGAGACCAGCCTGGCCAACATGGTGAAACCCTGTCTCTACTAAAAATACAAAAATTAGCCAGGCGTGGTGGTGGGTGCCTGTAATCCCAGCTACTTGGGAGGCTGAGGCAGGAGAATCGCTTGAACGTGGGAGGCAGAGGTTGCGGTGAGCTGAGATGGTGCCACTGCACTCCAGCCTGGGCAACAGAGTGAGACTCTCTCTCAAAAAAAAAAAAAAAAGTTTAGGCCGGGCACGGTGGCTCACACCTGTAATCCTAGAATTTTGGGAGGCCAAGGGAGGTGGATTGCTTGAGCTCAGGAGTTCAGTACCAGTCTGGGCAACATATGGAGACCCCATCTCTACAAAAACAAACAAACAAAAAAATACAAAAATTTGCCAGGCTTGGTGGTGCGTGCCTGAAGTCCTAGCTACTCAGGAGGCTGAAGCGGGAGGATCACTTAAGCCCAGGAGGTTGAGGCTGCAGTGAGCTGTGTTAGCACCACTGCACTCCAGCGTAGGTGAGAGAGTTGAGACTGTGTCCCCACCGCCGCCAAAAAAAAAAAAATGTTTAGAGCACCAGAGTGGTGACTATAGGCTCAAATGTAGAACAAAGTCACCTTGAGAATTTTTAGATAACTTTTTTTTCTGAATATGAAGCGAATATTTATGCCCAAAGTAGAAAATACAAAATATAAAGAGAAGACAGACATTCTCAGAAACAGCCTTTAATTTTGGTCTCTGATAAGAAGGTCATTCTGTATTTATAGTTTTATGGCCTGCTGTTTATACTTAATATCATTTTTTGTCTTTTTTTTGTGAAAACAATTTGTAATGGCTGCATAGTATTCCATCTGTAAATATTCCAGAAAGCATTTGACCAATCTCTTATCTAACATATATAGGGTGCTTATGGTGATGTGCCAGATGCCATGAGAGGCGCTGAATGCGACAGAGTCCATGCCCTGAAGGAGCTCTGTGTCAAATGGGCAGAAGTAGGCAGGTAAACAGGCAAGTCTTCCTCAATACAAAACACAACCACATAGAAAAGCCCCCAGAGCTTTGGCGTGACAGAGGAGACACGCCCACTGGAGCCTTGAGGGGAGGGAAGGTCAGGGAAAGAAGCACGTTTCTCACGAACTTAATTTTTTTCTTTTTAAAATAAAGTTGTCATGGACATCTTTACGCATCAATCTATGTCCACATTTCTTTTTTCTTTTTTCTTTTCTTTTTATTTATTTATTTATTTTTTGAGATGGGGTCTCACTCTGTCACCCAGGCTGGAGTGCATGCAGTGGTGCCATCTCGGCTCACTGCAACCTCCATCCCCTGAGCTCAAGGGATCCTCCCTCCTCAGCGTCCTAAGTAGCTGAGACCACAGATGCACGCCACCACGCCTGGCTACATTTGTGTGTGTGTGTGTGTGTGTGTGTGTGTATTTTTGGTAGAGACAGGGTTTCACCGTGTTGCCCAGGCTGCTCTTGAACTCCTGAGCTTAAGCAATCCACCCACCTTGGCCTCCCAAAGTGCTGGGATTACAGGCGTGGGCCACCATGCCTGGCCTATGTCCACATTTGTGACCTATCCTTAAGATAATTCCAAAATGTGGAACGTGAGTATAAGTTGCCTGATATTTTTAGCAAAAATCATTTTTGGCCAATTATAAACTTAGTTAATTATTAACATTAGCATATACAAGTGACTAACCACCCATCTTTCCTTAAAGTTGCATTTGCCTAAATCCTGATGGGGGTCAGGTCTGGATCTCTTTTTTCCTGATTGGTCACTTCTCCAATGTCACCTCATCAGAGAGGCCCTCCCTACCCCTCTAAATAAAAGAGCAACTTTAGCCTTGACCCACCCCCAGAGTCCCCATATCAATACCTCCTTCATTTATTTTCCCTTGCTTGCTTTGTTTCTGTTTTCAATCTCCCCTCCCTTAGAATGAAACCACTCTGAGGATAGTGACTTTTCTGTCACTGCTCTATCCCCAGCACCTAAAACATTGACAGATATATATTAATAGTAATCACTTGATATGTAGTTGACTGAATAGATGAATTGGTAATTGTGACTGATGTCAAATACAATTTATTCTATACATTTGAGCAGCCCGGTTTGACCTTTACTAAAACTTTAGTACAAAACTGGGGCAGTAGGGAAGCTCCACAGCAAAAGAAACAGATACAAAGAAAGCCTTCAGAGCACTTTACTTCTATATAAGTCTCAGCCAACACCCGGACCCTAAGGAGAGTGCTTCTTGCATTACGATGGTTCTCAAAACCAAGTTCATGTCATCTGAACACCATTTTCTCTAAGACGTCCAGTCACTACTTAGAAACCTGTGGCTACCTCTGTTTTAGAAAGTAAAGTTGTTTTTTTTTTTTCCTATACTCATTCTGGAGGAAAAAAAAGAAATGAATTCTGGGCTGAAAATGGTGGCTCAAGCCTGTAATCACAGCACTTTGGGAGGCTGAGGCAGGTGGGTCACTTGAGGCTAGGCGTTCGAGACCAGCCTGGCCAATGTGGTGAAACCCCATCTTTCCTAAAAATAGAAAAATTAGCTGGGCATGGTGGCACATGCCTGTAATCCCAGCTCTTTGAGAGGCTGAGGCGAGTGGATTGCTTGAGGACAGAAGTTTGAGACCAGCCTGGCCAACAAGTCCTGTCTCTACTAAAAAATACAAAAATTAGCCCAGCATGGTGGCACACACCTGTAATTCCAGCTACTCAGGAGGCTGAGGCATGAGAATCACCTGAACTTGGGAGGTGGCTGTTGCAGTGGGCTGAGATCATGCTACCGCACTCCAGCCTGGGTGACTTGCAGGCTGCACTCCAGCCTGGGTGACGGCAAGACTCTGTCTCAAAAAAAAAAAAGGGAATTCTTTGCTGACTCTTGATTCTTCTATGAGGTCAGCTGAGAACCTAATTGCTCCCTCTCAGGGCAAACCATCTGCTCTCAAAGTGATGAGTAAGTGGGAAAGTTAGATAAGCGCTGAGCTTCTAGGAAGAGCCATAGAGCAGTGGTTCTTAGAATGTGATCCCCAAAAGAACAGCATTAGTATCACCACTGGGGAACTTGGTTGAAATGAAAATTCTTGTGCCCTGTCCCAGACTTACTGAATCAGAAATTCTGGAAAGCAACCCAACAATCTGTGTTTTAACAAGTCCTCTCAGTAATTCTGATGCACGCATAAGTTTGAAGACCACCATCATGGGGGGATCAACTCATTCCCAGTGAGTTGTGTGTAGAGTAGCTGACAGCAATCTTTTCCAGAAATCTCTAATTGTCCTTGGCTGAAGCAAAACAAGGTGCACTACTCAGAAATAATGCCGTAGTCTATTTGGTTGAAACATGTGAAACTAACATTTTTTTAGATAAAATATGGTTGAATAGATAGGACTTCCAGTTTCAGCTCAGAGATGTGGAAGAGCTGCATGAAATCCCTTCCTGTGCTAACAACAAGAAAAAATCTGGACAGACTGGAAATTAATAGAGAACTAAGTTCAAAGAGCAAATGGCCATTTGAAAATCTGGGCCAGGTGTGGTGGCTCACACCTGTAATCCCAGCAGTTTGGGAGGCCGAGGCGGGAGGATTGCTTCAGCCCATGAGTTCAAGACCAGCCTAGGCAACATGTCAAGGCCCCGTCTCTACAAAAAGGACAAAAAATAGCCAGGTGTAGTATCGCCTGCCTGTGGTCCCAGCTACTTGAGAGACTGATGCAGGAGGATCACTTGAGCCTTGAGGCTGCAGTGAGCCGTGATCACACCACTGCATTTCAGCCTGGGTGACAGAGCAAGACCCTGTCTCAAAAAAAAAAAAAAAAAAAAAAAAAAAAGCTAGGCACTTCCTGCAAGACACAGGATCTGAGCATTTGGTTACCAAGGGCAGAAACCACCAGATGCCATAGAACTAGGTAGAAAGGTCAGGCTAGAAAATTTGACCAATTTCTGGAAGCCAACAGTGGGCTAGCTTGAGAGTGTGCAGCTCCTAAGAAAGACTGTCATCCTTCTGCAGGCTTTTCCTCCAGGAACCCCACCTGGTTCTCACAGGGAAGATCAGGGGAAATCCAGAGAAAACTCATGGTGCTGGCTCAGGAACCACTGAGAAATCTACTCAGACCCTTCTCCCTTAAGGAACAAAAGGCTATTCTGCATGGGGAAAGACATGGTCCGAGGGCCCTGGTGAATTACCATTGCAACTAGGGGAGGGATCTGCACTCAACTCTAGCTCTTCATCTCAACTAAAAACAATTCAACCTTCAGAGAAAAGGGCTTCAAGTCTATAGACTGAAAACACTTGTAGATACCCACTGCAGCTGGGAGAAGGGAATGGGAGGGAGCTCTGTCCCTGGAGGAGAAACAGAAACAACTGTGAAAGTTACACCCGAGACACAAGCCCACTGTGCACTCCAAAGACTGAAGTTTAGAATATTAGAGAATCCATCCCCCAACAGCATGCTAACAAGCCTCCAGGAATAACAATAGCAGGGAAGACTGCAAGAGACAGACGTTGGGGAGCAGCACAAAGGGAAGCCCCAAAGCCAAGAGAGGTGGGGGACAAAAAAAGATCACTAGAGGAATCTGAAGTTTGTAATGTTCATAGGAAAACAAATCTCAACACAGCCCAACTCCTGGCCGGATCAACATAAAGTCCCACACTAAAGGTTTATTATCTTAGTATCTGCTGCCCTATATACAACGTCCACCTTTTGACAAAAAATTACAAGGCATGCCAAAAGAAAAAAAGCATTCTGAAGAGACAAGTGATCAGATTCAGACTTAGATATGGCATTGCTATTAAAGTATCAGATAATTTTATTTTATTTTATTTATTTTAGATGAAGTCTTGCTGTGTCACCCAGGCTGGAGTGCAATGATGTGATCTCAGCTCACTGCAATCTCTGCCTCCCAGGTTCGAGCAATTCTCCTGCCTCAGCCTCCCGAGTAGCTGGGACTAAAGGTGCATGCCATCATGCCTGGCTAATTTTTTGTTTGTATTTTTAGTACAGACAGGGTTTCACCATTTTGGCCAGGCTAGTCTCGAACTGCTGACTGCAGGTGATTTGCCTGCCTCAGCCTCCCAAAGTGCTGGGATTACAGGCAGGAATTTTAAATAATTATGATCACTATGGTTTTAGTTTTAGTTTGTTTTTGTTTTTGTTTTTGTTTTTTTGATATAGTCTCACTCTGTAGCCCACGCTGGAGTGCAGTGGTGTGATCACGGGTCACTGCAGCATCAACCTCCTGGACTCAAGTGATCCTCCTGCCTCAGCTTCCCAAGTAGCTGGGACTACAGGCATGCATCACCACAGCCAGCTAATTTTTTGTATTTTTTTGTAGAGATGGGGTTTTGCCATGCTGCCCAGGCTGGTCTCGAACTCCTGAGCTCAAGTGATCCGCCTGCCTCAGCCTCCCAAAGTGCTGTGATTACAGGTGTGAGTCACCGTGACCAGCCCGATTACCATGTTAAAGTCTCTCGCAACCTAAGTAGACATCATGCAAAATCGGATAGGTAATTTCAGCAGAGATGGGAACTGTAAGAATCAAATGGCTAGAAATAAAAAAACACAGTAACTGAAATGAAGACTATCATTGATGGGCTCATCAGTAGACTTGAATATTTACATTTACTTGGCTAGATAGCAAAACTGAAAAAGATAAAAAGAGAGAAGGCAGCCATTAAAAGTATAGTAAATAAGAACAACTTTATGACATCTTGGGCATCTTTATGACATCAACATCTTAGAACAAATGGACCAATTCCTTGAAAACCACAAATTATCAAAACTTAACCAAGATAGAATGGACAATGTGAATAGTTATATAACCATTAGAAAAAATTGAACTTGTAATTAACACACCCTGAAAAAGAAATCTCCAAGTCTCAATGACTTCACTGGAGAATTCTACCAAACATTTGAAGAAGTGACACCAGTTTTACCCAGTCTATTCCAGAAGACAGAAGACAACAGAATAGTTCCCAAGCTATTTTATGAGGCTAGTATTACCCCGATATACAAACAAGGCAAAGGCAATACGAAAAAAAATGAAAACAAAACTACAGATCAATATTTCTCATGAACCTAGATGCAAATATCTTCAATAAAATATTAGCATATCACATTCAGCAATGTGTAACAAAAATGACATGCCACAACTAAGTGGGATTTATTCCAAGAATGCAAGGTTGGCTCAACATTTGAAAGTCAGTGTAATCCACCATATCAACAGGCTAAAGAGAAAAAATCATATGGTCCTATCAATTGATACATAAAAAGCATTTGCAAAAAAATGCAATACCCATGCACAATAAAGACTCTCAGCAAATTAGGAACAGAGGGAACAGCACCTACAAAAAACTTACAGCTAACATCATCCTTAGGGTGAAAGACCTGAATGTTTTTCCCCTAAGATCAGGCAAGGATGCCCACTCTCACTGCTCTTTTTCAACATAGTACTGCAAGTTCTAGCCACAGTAATAAGGCAACAAAAAAAGAAAAAAAGAGAGAGAGAGAGAAAACTCTCCCTTGCAGATTACATGATTGTCTACATAGTAAATTTCAAGAAAACAAAAATCTCTTGAACTAATAAGTGAGCTCAGCAAGGTTGTGTAATACAAATTCACACAAAAAGTTGCATTTCCACATACTAACAATGAACATGTGAAGCCTGAAATTAAACATCATACCATCTACAATCACGCTAAAGAAAATTTAATTCTTGGGTATAAATTTGACAAAATGTGTACAGGATCTGTATGCTGAAAATTAAAAAATTCTAATGAAAGAAATCAAATAACATCTAAATGGAGAGTCATACAATGCTCATAATTTGGAAGATTCAACATAATAAAGATGTTTATTCTCTCTGAACTGATCTATTGGGTTTGATATACTTCCTATCAAAATCCTAGAAACTTTTTTTGTAGACATAGGCAAGCCTATTCTGAAATGCATATGGAAAAACATAGGCCAAAACTCAACCAAGATAGAATAGACAATCTGAATAGTTATATAACCATTAGAAAAAATTGAACTTGTAACTAAAACACCCTGAAAAGCAAATCTCCAAGTCTCAATGACCTCACTGGAGAATTCTACCAAACATTGGAAGAAGTGACACCAATTTTACACAATCTTTTCCAGAAGATAGAAGATAACAGAATAGTTTCCAAGCTATTTTATGAGGCTGGTATTACCCTGATATCCAAACAAGGCAAAGGCAGTACCAAAAAAATTAAAACAAAATTACAGATCGATATTTCTCATGAACCTAGACGCAAGTATAGCTAAAACAATCCTGGAAAAAAAGTAAAGGAGGAATCCTTCTACCCAGTATTAAGAGCTACTATATAGCTTCACTAATGAACAGAGTGTGGTAATGGTGGTGGGATAGACAGGTCAATGCAATATAGAACCCAGAAATAGACTCATACACACGCACAACTGATTTTTGACAAAGAGGCAATTCAGTGAAGGAAGGACAAGCTTTTCATCAAATGGTGCTGAAGCACTTGAACATCCACAGGCAAAAAAGTAAACCTCAACCTATATCTCACATCTTATACAAAAATTACCCCAAAATGGATCATGGACTTGCATGTAAAAGTGAAACTATAAAATTTTTTAGAACAAAGCATAGGCAAAAATCTTCAGGCCCTAGTGCTACGCAAAAAGTTTTTAAATTTGGAACCAAAAGCGCAATCCATAAATGGAAAAAAATTGATAAATTGAACCTCATCAAGATTAAAAACTTTTGTTCTGTCTGTGACAGTTCTTGTTAAGAGGATGAGAAGACAAGCTACAGACTGGGAGAAAATATTTGCAAACCACATATCCACCAAAGGATTGGTATCTAGAGTATACAAAGAACACACAAACTAAAGAGTTAAAAAAAAATCCAACTAGAAAATGGCTGGGTGCAGTGGCTCATGCCTGCAATCTCAACACTTTGGGAGGTTGAGGCTGGCAGATCACTTGAGGTCAGGAGTTCAAGACCAGCCTGGCAACATGGCGAAACCCGGTCTCTACTAAAAATACAAAAATTAGCAGGGTGTGGTGGTGGGCTCCTGTAGTCCCAGCTACACAGTGGCTGAGGCACGAGAATCACTTGAACCTGAGAGGTGGAGGTTGCAGTGAACTGAGATTGCACTCCAGCCTGGGTGACAGAGTGAGACTCTGTAAAAAAAAAAAAAAAAAAGAGTGGGGGCAGGCATGGTGGCTCACGCCTGTAATCCCAGCACTTTGGGAGGCCACGTGGGCAGGTAACTTGAGGCCAGGAGTTTGAGACCAGCCTGGCCAACATGGTGAAATCCCATGTCTACTAAAAATACAAAAATTAGCCAGGTGTGGTGGCACGCACCTGTAGTCCCAGCTACTCAGGAGGCTGAGGCAGGAGAATTGCTTGAACCTGGGAGGTGGAGGTTGCAGTGAGCTGAGATTGCACCACTGCACTCCAGCCTAGGTGACAGAGTGAGACTCCATTTCAAAGAAACAACAACAACAACAAAAACTGGTACATGAAAGTTTATAGCAGCTTTATTTATAATAGGCAAAAACTGGAAACAACCAAGATGTCCTTCAAATGGTGAATGGTTAAAGAAACTGTGGTATATCCATGCCATGGAATAGTACTCAGCAATAAATGGAATGGACTATGGATACATGCAACAACTTGGATGAATCCCAAGGAATGATGCTGAATGAAAAAAGAATTTCAAAATGTTACATATTGTGTGATTCCATTTACATAACTTTTTGTTTGTTTGAGACGGAGTCTTGCTCTGTTGCCCAGGCTGGAGTGCAGTGGCACGATCTCGGCTCACTGCAACCTCCGCCTCCCGGGTTCAAGCAATTCTTCTGCCTCAGCCCCCCGAGTAGCTGGGACTACAGGTGTGTGCCACCACACCCAGCTAATTTTTGTATTTTTAGTAGAGACAGGGTTTCACCATGTTGGCCAGGCTGGTCTTGAACTCCTGACCTAGTGATTCGCCCACCTCGGCCTCCCAAAGTGCTGGGATTACAGGCATGAGCCAATGCCCCCGGCCCTTTTTTTCATTTCTATAATTTTGTCACTTCAAAAATGTTATGTGGCTGGGCGCCTGTAATCCCAGCACTTTGGGAGGTCAAGGCGGGCGGATCACTTGAGATCAGGAGTTTGAGACCAGCCTGGCCAACATGGTGAAACTCCATCTCTACTAAAAATACAAAAATTAGCCAGATGTGGTAGCAGGCACCTGTAATCCTAGCTGCTCGGGAGGCTGAGGCAGGAGAATTGCTAGAACCCGGGAGGTGGAGCTTGCAGTGAGCCGAGATCGCGCCAGTACACTCCAGCCTGGGCGACAGAGCAAGACTCCGTCGCAGGGGGCAAGTGGGGAAGAAGAGATGAGTGCTTGCCAGCAGTTAGGGATGGGGGTTGAGAAGGGTGATGGGTGTGGCTATCAAAGGGTGACAGAACCAATCCTTGTGTGTATACACACACACACACACACACATATATATATATATATATATTTTTTTTTTTTTTTTGAGACACAGTCTCACTCCATCACCCAGGCTGGAGTGCAGTGGCATGATCTCAGCTCACTGCAACCTCTGTCTTCTGGGTTCAAACAATTCTCATGCCTCAGCCCCTTGAGTAGCTGGGACTACAGGTACGTGCCACCACGCCTGGCTAATTTTTGTACTTTTAGTAGAGATGGGGTTTCACCATGTTGGCCGGGCTGGTCTTGAACTCCTGACCTCAGGTGATGCGCCCATCTCAGCCTCCCAAAGTGCTAGGATTACAGGTGTGAGCCACTGTGCCCGGCCCTGTTTTGTATTTTGATTGTATCAAGGTCAATGTCTCGGTTATGGTAGTATACAACAAGATGTTAACATTGGGGCAAACTGGATCAAGGGTACACTAGATGTCTCTGTTTTATTTCTTATAATTGCATGTGAATCTACAATTATCTCAAAAGAAAACATTTTAATTAAAAAAGTTTTTTACATACACAAAACAACAATAGAGACAAATATGGAATCCTCTAGGAGAGGGTCATCAGGGTGGAGAGTAGTCTGGAAATGATGCCATGGAGAAATGATCGAAGGGCCTGGGAGGTGGGGTATCACCTGCAAAAGAGAAGACTTAAGGAGAATTCTTGGACAGTTGCCATGTGGAAGAATAATTAAATTGGAACCAGTGGGTGTGGCCAGGCACAGTAGCTCACAACTGTAATCCCAGCACTATGGGAGGTGGAGGTGGGAGGATTGCTTGAGCCCAAGAGTTTGAGACCAGCCTGGCCAACATGGCAAGAACCCATCTCTACAGAAACAATTAGCCATGTATGGTGGCATACACCTGTGATCCCAGGTACTTGGGAGGCTGAGGCGGGAGGATTGCTTGAGCCCAGACCAGAAGGTCAAGGCTGCAGTAAGCCATGATCACACCACTGCACTCCAGCCTGGGCAACAGAGCAAGGCCCTGTCTGAAAAAAAAAAAATAGTGGGTAGCACTCACAAAGGGATTTCCTCTAAATATATGGAAGAGGTCAGGCATGGTGGCTCATGTCTGGAATCCCAACACTTCGAGAGGCCAAGGCAGGAGGATTGCTTGAGCCCAGGAGTTGGAGACCAATCTGTGCAACACAGTGAGACATCATCTCTACAAAAAAAATTAAAAAATGAGGTAGGAGGATTGTTTGAGCAAGGAGGTTGAGGCTGCAATGAGCTGTGATGGCGCCACTGCACTCCTGCCTGGGTGACAAAGCAAGACCCTGCCTCAAAAAAAAAAAAAATTAAATATATGGAAGAACTTTCCATGATACCTCTACATTCGGACAAAGTTGTTTCCAGGGCATGTACTTAGTAAGGGGCAAGGCGAAGGTAAGAACAAGACAGTTGTTCAATTAAACAGAATTAATCCAGCATTTTGCAATTTTCTTCTCAGTGGGGCTGGGGGGAGGTAGGAAGGACGTTGGGGGAAGGGACCAGGGCATGCTTCAGGTGTGCAAATTGCTACACACAATGAGAAGGTGGGCTGTGTGTCCCAACTTCAGGGAAGGTGCTCGTTAGCTGGGTAAATGCTGCGCTCTCAGCATTTACTCAGCAGGGTTTGTATTTAGAGGAAGCTCTTATTCAAGCCAGAATTCACAGCTCCCGTGGGTCTCACTCCATCAGCAGGGCCCCAGTGAGAGCTGAGAGGAATTCGGGAAGATTGTGATGGGGACAACAGCAAGATGCTGGCAAGGGATTTTAAGTGGGCATCTTTGCCCTTCTGAAGGCTGTGGCAGTCCCTGGAATAATTCCAGATGAACAGGCATATTAGGAAAATTACTATTATTATGCATTACAAGGTTACAAAGAATACATGTGTCCTTTTATAGCATCATACAAAAAATGTCTTAGAACAAGGTGTGGAGAGTTTTTCTGAGCTCTCCTGCTTCCCAGCCTGGTCTGTGTGTTCTCACAGATTTCCTCAGAACCCATTTTCCATTCGTTGACCACAGACGAGGATGCACATGGAAGCTGCTTGTGATTTCTGCCAGGGCTGGAACGAGGGCAGGATTTCTTCATGGATTTATACAGATAGTTTCTGCTTTCTTTGGGGGTGGGAGGTGGACTGTATTAGTACTGAAGCATGCAAAGAAGCTGAAATGTTTTATAAGTCCTATCCTGCACGTGTCAAAATGGCTTGTGATGTGCTGCCAAGGACACCCTCAAGAAAGTAAAAAGACAGCTCACAGAATGGAAGAAGATATTTGCAAATCACATATCTGATAAGGAACTTCTATCCACAATATGTAGAGGATTCTTACAACTCAATAATAAAAAGACAAATACTCAATTAAAAAATGGGCAAAGGATTTGAATAGACATCACTCAGAAGTTGTTATACAAATGGCCAATAATTAACACATGACAAGATGCCCAGAGTCATTATCCATCAGGGAAATAGAAATCAAAACCATCATGAAGTACAATTTCACACCTGCTAGGATGGTCATAATCCAAAAACAATAACAAGTGTTGGTGAAGATGCAGGGAAATTGGAACACTGCTGGTTGGTGAGAATGGAAAACGGTGCAGCCACTTTGGAAAACCGTGGAAATTTCTCCAAAGGTTAAACACAGAGGTAAGCCTGGTGTGGTGGCTCACACTTGTAATCCCAGTGCTTTAGGAGGCCGAGGTAGGAGCCAGGAGTTCGAGACCAGCTTGAACAAGATAGTGAGACCCCATCTCTATAAAAAAGTTTTCTAAAAAAAATTGTAGAGTTAGCATGTGACCCAGAAATCCTGCTCCTAGGTATATGCTCAAAAACCTACGTCCACACATTGCATGATTCCATTTGTATGAAATGTCCAGAATAGGCAAATCTACAGAGATGGTAGACTTATGGTTACCTAGAGCTGGGGATGTTGGGAAGGAGGGAGAGTGGTTTCTAATGGGTACTGATTGATTTTTGCACTGGAGCATGGGGTGATGAAAATTTTATATAACTCATTATGGCCATAGCTGCACAACGCTGTGGATATACTAAAAACTTTCATTGAATCGTACACTCTAAATGGGTGAATTGTATGGTATGTGAATGATAGCTCAATAAAGCTGTTATTAAAAAAGAGAAAACCTTTGGGTATAAGCCCAGTAATGGGATTGCTGGGTGGAATGTTATTTCTGTTATAAGGTCTTTGAGGAATTGCCACACTGTCTTCCACAATGGTTGAACTAATTTCCACTCCCACTAACAGTGTATAAATGTTTCTTTTCCTCCACAGCCTCGCCACCATCTGTTATTTTTTGACTTTTTAATAATAGCCATTCTGACTGGTGTGAGATGGTATCTAGTTGTGGTTTTGATTTGCATTTCTCTAATGATCAGTGATGTTGAGGCTTTTCTTTCATATGATTGTTGGCCACATGTATGTCTTCTTTTGAAGAGTGTCTGTTCATGTCCTTTGCCCACTTTTTAATGGGGCTGTTTGTTGTTTTCTTGTAAATTTAAATTATTTATAGATGCTGGATATTAGACCTTTGTCAGATGCATAGTTTGCAAAAATTTTCTCCCATTCTGTAGGTTGTTTGTTCACTCTGTTGACACATACATGTTATGTTCATTGCAGCACTATTCACAATAGCCAAGACATGAAATCAATCTAAATGCTTATCAATGGTAGATTGAATAAAGAAAATGTGGTACATACACACCATGGAATACTATGCAGCCATAAAAAAGAATGAGATCATGTCCTTTGCAGGAACATGGATGGAGCTGGAGGCCATTATTCTTAGCAAACAAATGCAGAAACAGAAAACCAAACACCCCATGTTCTTACTCATAAGTGGGAGCTAAATGATGAGAACACATGGACACATGGAGGGGAACAACACACACTGCGGCCTATCAGAGGGTGAAGGGTGGGAGGAAGGAGAGGATCAGGAAAAATAACTAATGGGTACTAGCCTTAATGCCTGGGTGATGAAATAATCCATACAACAACCCCCCATGACACAAGTTTACCTATGTAACAAACCTGCACATATACCCCTGAATTTAAATGAAAAACAACAGATTGTATTCCATAAATATATACAATTATTATTTGTCAATTAAAAATAAAGTTTAAAAATAATATTGCAATTGAAAAAAGAAAAACCTCCAAGTCTGTGACAGCGTCCGGTGCATTCTATCTTTTAGAAAACAATGACCCAGGTGCGGTGGCTCAAGCCTGTAATCCTAGCACTTGGAGAGGCTGAGGCGGGCGGGTCGCTTGAACTCGGGAATTCGACAGCAGCCTGGCCAACATAGTGAAACCCCGTCTCTACTAAAAATACAAAAAACAAACAAAAAAAATTAGCCGGACATGGTGAGGTACGTGCCTGTAATCCCGGCTACTCTGAAGGCTGAGGTGGGAGGATCGCTTGAGCCCCGAGAAGCAGAGGTTGTAGTGAGCCTAGAGCAGAGATCGCGCCACTGCACTCCAGCCTGGGCGATAGCGACAGACTTTGTCTCAAAAAAGATAAAAAATAAGAATAATGGTATTACCCTCAGTGGTAACACTATTTTCTTTTAATATTTGTGTCCAAATTCGTGAAGTGCCTAAGATCCGAGTGAGGACCCCTTTGAGTTCATGGCATTTTCAAAGGTCAGGCAGGCAGCGTACTTGGAGTCTATCTTCCAGACAAAATTTGTTGCTGGTGCCTCCCTGTGCCTTGTCAAGGTCACGGCGAAAGCCAGGACGAGCTCGCCTCCGGCACAGGGCTCACGGGGGGCCGTGCG